>NC_091285.1:395678710-395978710 GCF_032444005.1 Ranitomeya imitator | reverse complement strand
TGATTTTGTGTTAGATAGTGAGAAAAACAAGCTTATGTGTCTCTTTATATAGTGTATGTAAACTTCTGGTTTCCACTGTATATATTAAATTAAATTCCTAATCGAATTGTCATGCTCTATATAGACAATAGAGGGCAGAATGTAATTTAAGGTTATTACAAAATGAGAGAATAAAAGCCTATTTTTAAGAGTCATTCAATATGATATATGTATAATGCAACAATACGTGTAATCTGTATGTTGTATTTACAGCAAAGTGATAATTTAATATTCAAGTTCACTTGTGAAAAAGGGGACGTATTGCAAATGACAAGCTGATCTTTTTACCACCTTGTTACAGGCCATGAAATTGCATGCAGTACATAGTGTTACACTTTATTTCTCTGTAATAATTGTATTTGTAGTAAATCTGGTCAATAATAATCATATGCAGCAAATATTAAGACACTTGTGATAATAGCATTTGAATCTCCATAAAAAAAGAGATTTTGTTATTAATTTCACTTAGGAACCTGTCATGTCCTTTTTAGCATGTAATATGTCACCAGTGCGTTATTAGAGATGCAATGTGCATTAATACTTTTTTTCATTAAAAAGAGCGCTGTAATTATGTGCAAAACGGCACTTTATATACCGTATATACTCGAGTATAAGCCGACCCGAGTATAAGCCGAGCCCCCTAATTTTGCCACAAAAAACTGGGAAAACTTATTGACTCGAGTATAAGCCTAGGGTGGAAATGCAGCATTTACCGGTGAATTTCAAAAATAAAAATAGAGCATTATTTCCCCATAGCTGTGCCATATAGTGCTCTGCACCGTTCATATTTCCCCATAGCTGCGCCCGATATAGTGCTCTGCACCGTTCATTTTGTCCCATAGCTGTGCCCCGTATAGTGCTCTGCACCGTTCATTTTGTCCCATAGCTGTGCCCCATACTGTGCTCGGCACCGTTCATTATTGCCCCATATCTGTGCCCCATATACAATGCTCTGCACAGTTCATTATTGTCCCATAGCTGTGCCCCATACTGTGCTCGGCACCGTTCATTTTGTCCCATATCTGTGCCCCATACTGTGCTCGGCACCGTTCATTATTGCCCCATATCTGTGCCCCATATACAATGCTCTGCACCGTTCATTTTGTCCCACAGCTGTGCCCCATATACAGTGCTCTGCACCGTTCATTTTGTCCCATAGCTGTGCCCCATATACAGTGCTCTGCACTGTTCATTGTGCCCCATAGCTGTGCCCCATATACAGTGCTCTGCACCGTTCATTATTGCCCCATATCTGTGCCCCATATACAATGCTCTGCACCGTTCATTTTGTCCCATAGCTGTGCCCCATATACAGTGCTCTGCACCATTCATTGTGCCCCATAGCTGTGCCCCATATACAGTGCTCTGCACCGTTCAATGTGCCCCATAGCTGTGCCCCATATACAGTGCTCTGCACCGTTCATTGTGCCCCATAGCTGTGCCCCATATACAGTGCTCTGCACCGTTCATTGTGCCCCATAGCTGTGCCCCATGTACAGTGCTCTGCACCGTTCATTGTGCCCCATAGCTGTGCCCCATATACAGTGCTCTGCACCGTTCATTGTGCCCCATAGCTGTGCCCTATACAGTGCTCTGCATCGTTCATATTTCCCCATAGATGCTCTGCCATTGTCGCTGCTGCAATAAAAAAAAAAAAATACATACTCACCTCTCTTGCTTGCAGCTCCCAGCGTCCGGTCCCGGCGCCTCCATCTTCCCGGCGTCTCTGCTCTGACTGATCAGGCAGAGGGCGCCGCACACACTATATGCGTCATCGCGCCCTCTGACCTGCACAGTCAGAGCGCAGACGCCGGGAAGATGGAGGCGCCGGGAAGATGGAGCGACGCCCGGCGGCTGGATTGCGGACAGGTGAATATAAAATACTTACCTAGTCCCAGCGATCCTGACGCTCCCTCTGCCTGGTCTTCGGTGCCGCAGCCTCTTTCTCTATCAGCGGTCACCGGCACCGCTGATTAGAGAAATGAATACGCGGCTTCACCCCTATGGGAGGTGGAGCCGCCTATTCATTTTTTTAATGAGCGGTCCCACGTGACCGCTGAAGAGGGGAAGACGCTGCAGCACAGAAGACCGTGGGACGGCAGGGGGAGCGCCAGGATCACCAGGACTAGGTAAGTATGCCTCAGCGCCCTCACCCCCTCACCCGCCGACCCTGCCACCCACCTTGACTCGAGTATAAGCCGAGAGGGGCACTTTCAGCCCAAAAATTTGGGCTGAAAATCTCGGCTTATACTCGAGTATATACGGTAGTTAGATTCTACCTGTTCATTTAGTCATAGGGATGTGCTTCATTTCGTACCACACAATTTGAATTATGTTTCTGGGATGGTGTCCACATCACTCAAATCCGCTTTAAAAATCCCGCGCTTGCGCAGTGTGTATCGTGGAGCCGCACTTGCGCAGTGTGTATCATGGAGCTGCACTTGCACAGTGTTGAGCGGGGAGCCACACATGCAACGTGATGATTGGCTCCCTGCGCTGGCGCACTGAAGCTGTGGGTACTACCCAGCTTCACTGTCTGTATACGCATGCGCCAACACTGCGCAAGTGCGGCTCCACGATACACACTGACCAAGTGCGGGATTTCAAAGCGGATTTGAGTGATGTTGGCACAACCCCGGGAACATCATTCAAATGATGTTAATAATGCACACTGCGTCACTATCAACTCACTGGGCACAGCTTACGCTACGTTCACATTTGCATCTTTGGGCGCAGCGTCGTCGACGCAATGCAAAACGCATATACACAACGCAGCGTTTTTTGATGCATGCATTGTCCTCAAATGCTTTTATGTGTAGACACTTCATCAATGGTTTTTTTCTCAAAAGGCGCATGCGTTATACAATGCAGGTCAATGCAGGCACCTGCGCCCTATGCGTTTATCAGACACTAATGTGCTTTTTGTTACGCATGTACGACGCAAGTGCGTTACATGCGTTTTTGATTGGAAATTTGACGCAGACAAAATGCTACATGTAGCGTCGCCCGCGCCCTGACTGGTGCGCCAAAATGACGCATGCGTCGTATAACGCATCACAATGCATACCGGTGCATGTCCATGCGCCCCCCATGTTAAAGATAGGGGCGCATGACGCATGCGTCGGTATCCGTCGACGACGCTGAGCCCAAAGACACAAATGTGAACGTAGCATTACATGCTCAAAAGGACATGACAGGTTCCCTTTAAATAAAATACTTGCAAATAATCATTTCCAAATGGACGTTACCTAGTGTTAGGAGTCGAGTTCCCGCTGCTGCACAGGGGGAATCTCGAACCATGTCTGCTGCAGTCTCCCATTCTGCATCGGCCGCAGTGGAGCCTGCTCAGCGGAGACGTCAGTCCCAGCATCTCATTGGATCTGATACTGTGCAAAGGGTTACTGCTGCCTCTCCAGGCTCTGCTCTTGTACCCTGCACTGGTCTGCGGCAAGCAGGCTTTTCTGGGACTAAGTCCTGCTTTGCACACACTGAGCATGCCCAGGGTAAGATCTCTCAGTGGAGGTCTAGGGTCACATGCTCAGATACTGCAGCGACTTCCATTGGTCCTCCAGGAAGGCCCTGTACCTGATCAAGTTCTGTGGCAGCCTTCCATTAGTCCTTCTTGGAAGGTCCTGTACATGCTGCAGCTATAAAAGGTTCGCATGACCGCACGGCCATGCACTAGTGTCAATTTATGTATGAGCTCAGCTCCAGTGTGGTCGTGTTTGTATGCAGTCAGGGACCCCGCTGAAATAAGCCCCTAGAATGCTGGCACCTCCGGCGAGGAGTTTCATGTGTGTGTATCCAGGGACCCGACTGAAATAAGCCCCTAGAATGCTGGCACCTCTGGCTTCATGTGAGTGGATTCAGGGCTGGCGTATAGCCATTAGAATTCCGGCTCCACTGGTGAGGAGTTGCGTGTTTGCATTTGGGTGCATGACCACTAACTGCTCTACTAAGTAGCTGTGTGCCTCTGTGAGCTAAACAGGGCACAGCGTTCTCCTTGCTAACAGACTCTGTGAAGTAACAGAGTTTGTTTATAGTACTATATTGTACCGCCATACTTAGCAGCAGGTTCTTTCCTGCACGGTGGATCCCGGGTTGCGAACGCACCTACTACTACTAATAAATATATATATATTCGGTGGGTTCCGCCAACCCTAACACCTAGTTTTAGTACCAGGTCTCCATTTTCTTTAGCTACTTAGAAGGATCAACATGATTCATAGATTTCTTTGGAATTTTTTATGTAGCCCCAACATACTTCACAACGGTATATAGAACTTGTCACCGTTCACATCAGTCCTTCTCCCTAATAAGCCTCACAATCTACTTTCCCTACATTAGACACACAAACTACAGTGATTGTTATAGAACAGCAATTACCGTAACCTCTTGCCGTATATTGGAGTGTGTGAGGCAAGCAGTGAAACCCAGGCAAACATAGGGAAAACATGCAAACTCCTTGCAGATGCTGCCCCTGGTCAAATCAAATCCAGAACCACAAGGAAACAGTGCTGCTAACCACTGAGCCACGACTAATTTAATAACATAAGCCGCAAAAACGCATAAGGCATAAAGAAGATGCATATGAAAAATAAGCTTGAAATGGTTAAAATGTAATGAATGACGATCGACATAAAAGTACTGCCATTTTATTGAGAAGGGTGTAGACTGTTTCAAGACACAAATTTATGCAGCACACCCAGAGTACTTATATTACCAGATGGCTCAGTGATGTGAATCAGCCATATATCATCTATAAATAAGTGAGGCGGTTGCAGAATTCTGCATTGAAAGATCAGAGTATGTGCACACCTCAATAAAGTCGCTGAACCAGAACGTTCTCCCTTATGACCTCACAGCTACTTATATATAGTCTTTTATCCTCCTAAAGAATGATATGGGGGAAAAAGCACCAATTAGAGAGACGTACAGAGGTTTTGTTCTGTGTCACATATTTATTACTATTGGTGCAAAAAGTGAATCAGTTGCCCATATCAATCAATCAGATTCCAACAAGCTGACTGGTAGCAATGGGCAACTCTTCCACCTAAACTTGGCAATGATTTAATGTTTTTAACCCCTTCATGACCTTGGGATTTTTCGTTTTTCCATGTTCGTTTTTCACTCCCCTCCTTCCCAGAGCCATAACTTTTTTATTTTTCCGTCAATTTGGCCATGTGAGGGCTTATTTTTTGCGGGACGAGCTGTACTTTTGAACGACATCATTGGTTTTAGAATGTCGTGTACTAGAAAACGGGAAAAAAATTCCAAGTGCGGTGAAATTGCAAAAAAAGTGCAATCCCACACTTGTTTTTTGGTTGGCTTTTTTGCTAGGTTCACTAAATGCTAAAACTAACCTGCCATTATGATTCTCCAGGTCATTACGAGTTCATAGACACCAAACATGTCTAGGTTATTTTTTACCTAAGTGGTGAAAAAAAATTCCAAACTTTGCTAAAAAAAAAAAAAAAAAGTGTGAGATTTTCGGATACTCGTAGCGTCTCCATTTTTCATGATCTGGGGTCGGGTGAGGGCTTATTTTTTGTGTGCCGAGATGACGTTTCTAATGATAGCATTTTGGTGCAGATACGTTCTTTTGATAGCCCGTTATTGCATTTTAATGCAATGTCGCGGCGAGCAAAAAAACGTAATTCTGGCGTTTCTAATTTTTTTCTCGCTACGCTGTCTAGCGATCAGGTTAATGCTTTTTTTTAATTGATAGATCGGGCGATTCTGAGTGCGGTGATGCCAAATATGTGTAGATTTGATTTTTTTTTATTGATTTATTTTGATTGGGGCGAAAGGGGGGTGATTTAAACTTTTATTTTTTATTTTATTTTTTTCACATTTTTTTAAACTTTTTTTTTTTACTTTTGCCATGCTTCAATAGCCTCCATGGGAGGCTAGAAGCAGGCACAGCACGATCGCCTCTGCTACATAGCAGCAATCTGCTGTTCGCTGCTATGTAGCAGAATTGCAGGTGTGCTGTGAGCGCCGACCACAGGGTGGCGCTCACAGCTACCAACGATCAGTAACCATAAAGGTCTCAAGGAACTCTATGGTTACAATGGAGAACCATCGCCGACCTTCGATCATGTGACGGGGGTCAGCGATGACGTCATTTCCGGCCGCCCGGCCAGATGCGGTAGTTAAATGCCGCTGTCTGCGTTTGACAGCGGTATTTAACTAGTTAATAGGCTCGGGCAGATCGCGATTCTGCTCGCGCCTATTACGGGCACATGTCAGCTGTTCAAAACAGCTGACATGTCCCGGCTTTGGTGCGGGCTCACCGCCGGAGCCCGCATCAAAGCGGGGCTTCTGACCTCGGACGTACTATCCCGTCCGAGGTCAGAAAGGGGTTAATAAATCTCCATCAGAAAGTCAGTTCACATGGGAAAAATGATCATTTCATGTTTTTCAGATTCTATTAAAATTGACCATAAAGGTTTCATGCTTTGTCATAACCCACGCAGGAAAATATATGTGTGATGTCAATAACTGCTGTATTATTATATCATTGCTTCGTAATAGACTTAAAGGGATTGTCCATTGAAAACAGCTCATCATCTATCCATAGAATAGGTAATAACTTGCTGATCATTGGGGGTGTGAGCATTGGGACCCCCAATGACCAACAGAAGAGGGAATTTTTATCTCCAACAGGGAACATGCACAGGCATGTCTCGTGGCTATTAGACAGTTGCAACACATGCATGAAATGTCTGTTAGGCAATCCCCTCATGTGTTGCGGCTGTTGAACTTTTACAAGACATGGAGCCGTGGGGACTCGAACATATGATCCAAAAATGCCGAAGACACTCGGTTAGCACCTTATCCGAGCACGTTCACTCGTCACTAGTAGTTAGTTCAGGAGACCCGCAGGTTGGTCCAGGCGTTTCGAGCCGAACACAGGCCGTATATCATGGATGTGTGAACCCGACATTATACAGTATGTTTAGAGTCCATTTAAGCCATTTATTTAGACTAAGTTTTCCTGAGTAAATCCACAACAATATAGTAAAGGCTTCAACCAGTAACATTGATTACAACAAAAAAACGTGCAGTCTAAGCAGGAGGCAGTAAAAAACATGTCCCTTATGGTAGACCAATTACAATATTGTTAAATGTTAAAAATATATACAAAAATATATACAAAGACACAGATTAAAAAAAAGTAGAACAAAATAATCGAGAAGTAAAAACGATTACAAAATATGCAAAACGTCTATGTAGCAATCGCTTGTAAAGCGCAACCTAAATAATAAATCCCATAATATACAGTAAGGACCAAAGGTTTGGACACACCTTCTCATTTAAAGATTTTGCTGTATTTTCATGACTATGAAAATTGTACATTCACACTGAAGGCATCAAAACTATTAATTAACACATGTGGAATTATATACTTAACAAAAAAAGTGTGAAACAACTGAAATTATGTCTTATATTCTAGGTTCTTCAAAGTAGCCACCTTTTGCTTTGATGACTGCTTTGCACACTCTTGGCATTCTCTTGATGAGCTTCAAGAGGTAGTCACCGGGAATGGTTTTCACTTCACAGGTGTGCCCTGTCAGGTTTAATAAGTGGGATTTCTTGCCTTACAAATGGGGTTGGGACCATCAGTTGTGTTGTGCAGAAGTCTGGTGGATACACAGCTGATAGTCCTACTGAATAGACTGTTAGAATTTGTATTATGGTAAGAAAAAAACAGCTAAGAAAAATGAGTGGCCATCATTACTTTAAGAAATGAAGGTCAGTCAGTCCGAAAAATTGGGAAAACTTTGAAATTGTCCCCAAGTGCAGTAGCAAAAACCATCAAGCGCTACAAAGAAACTGGCTCACATGAGGACTGCCCCAGGAAAGGAAGACCAAAAGTCACCTCTGCTTCTGAGGATAAGTTCATCCAAGTCACCAGCCTCAGAAATCGCAGGTTAACAGCAGCTAAGATTAGAGACCAGGTCAATGCCACACAGAATTCTAGCAGCAGACACATCTCTACAACAACTGTTAAGAGGAGACTTTGTGCAGCAGGCCTTCATGGTAAAATAGCTGCTAGGAAACCACTGCTAAGGACAGGCAACAAGCAGAAGAGACTTGTTTGGGCTAAAGAACACAAGGAATTGACATTAGACCAGTGGAAATCTGTGCTTTGGTCTGATGAGTCCAAATTTGAGATCTTTGGTTCCAACCACCGTGTGTGCAACACAGAAAAGGTGAACGGATAGACTCTACATGCCTGGTTCCCACAGTGAAGCATGGAGGAGGTGGTGTGATGGTGTAGGGGTGCTTTGCTGGTGACACTGTTGGGGATTTATTCAAAATTTAAGGCATACTGAACCAGCATGGCTACCACAGCATCTTGCAGCGGCATGCTATTCCATCCGGTTTGCGTTTAGCTGGACCATCATTTATTTTTCAACAGGACAATGACTCCAAACACAACTCCAGGCTGTGTAAGGGCTATTTGACTAAGAAGGAGAGTGATGGGGTGCTACGCCAGATGACCTGGCCTCCACAGTCACCAGACCTGAACCCAATCGAGATGGTTTGGGGTGAGCTGGACCGCAGAGTGAAGGCAAAAGGACCAACAAGTGCTAAGCACCTCTGGGAACTCCTTCAAGATTGTTGGAAGACCATTCCCGGTGACTACCTCTTGAAGCTCATCAGGAGAATGCCAAGAGTGTGCAAAGCAGTCATCAAAGCAAAAGGTGGCTACTTTGAAGAACCTAGAATATATGACATAATTTCAGTTGTTTCACACTTTTTTGTTAAGTATATAATTCCACATGTGTTAATTCATAGTTTTGATGCCTTCAGTGTGAATGTACAATTTTCATAGTCATGAAAATAAAGAAAAATCTTTAAATGAGAAGGTGTGTCCAAACTTTTGGTCTGTACTATATATCCTGTGTATTTAAAAAATCAAGGTAAAGATTCATAACGAGTAGCAGAGTTAACCCCACAGAAAAGGAGAGAGAAAAGTCCCAGAGTAATATATTAACATAATGGTAACAACCCAGCTGTCTGTTTTCCCACCATCCAAACACCAGTCATACCAGTGATCGGCCAGCCATAGTCTATATGGGTTCAGTAACAATCACAGATACACAGTAATATAGGTTCACGGATATGGCTGCTACATATCTATCAGCAGAAACCGGTAATTGATAAATTAGACATTCTGAACAAGGTTTGATAGGGAACCTCTAATGTATAAAACTCAGGAGGAATCACTACCAATACATGACATCATTGAATCTGGACATTAGCAGGCTAATGATCTGGTTCAGAAACTTCTGTGCATGAAAATGTATTCAATTCATTGGAGTGAAGTTATTTTGGCACTAAGTGCAAGGATATTAGCAAGTCAGATGAATAAGACATTTTAGCCATGTTTGATGATGAATATCCATAGAAAAGGAGTAATTTTGGTGATAGTAACTCTTTAGGCATTGCAATGCTTTTAGCATTGTGCCAAGTGTTGGCAGAGCAGGGAATATTATTTATTTATGTAACTCACCATTGGGGCTCACAATCTATATTCCCTATCACCAGTATGACTTTGTATTGTGGTAATAAACCGTAGAACCTGGAGGAAACCCACGCAAACATGGAGAGAACAAACAAACTGTCTCCTTGCAGATGTTGTCCTTGGTGGGAGTTGACCCCAGAACCCCAGAGTTGCAATTTCAAGGCTGCAGTACTAACCACTGAGCATAAAAGGAGATGTCCATTTACATTAAAAAAAAACTGCTATACCCTGACCCTGCTGACACCATGCTATGTGACCAACCAACACTGACCGTAGGGGTCACCGTGCCTGAACTATTTTGTTAGGTGTCTAAAAAGATTCCAAAGTGAAAGCTAGTGTGGAACCCAAAAGAGCTGAAAAGGGAGAGGGAACGGAGTCCTAATGTTTTGCCATTCTTTTTTAAAAAAAATTCTGATGTAGACAACCCAAATAAAACACAGAAAAGTAAAGCATGAGCTTGTTCTACTCTGTCTTAGGTCACATTCACACGTTCAGTATTTGGTGAGCATTTTACCTCAGTATTTGTAAGCCAAAACCAGGAGAGGAACAATCAGAGGAAAAGTATAATAGAGACATATCACCACTTCTGTGTTTATCAGAAATCCTGAGGTAAAATCCAGGCCAAATACTGACCGTGTCCTAACCCTGCATAACACAACGTGAGCTGCTCCCAATGTGTCACTGAATCTAACAAAAGTCGGTGAGAAATTCAGTTAAACCATAACAGCCCTGAGTATAACCACACCTAATATTTTATTCTCCGCTTCGCACTGCTTTCCCACACATTGTACTGCACACATCACGGCTACTGCTGCCTGTCTGTAAGACACCTCCACGATCACAGCCTACGGGTTTGCTTTCCTCCTTTCCAACATTTGATGTTACGTTTCTTTTGTAGCAATTCAGTATTTGGTGAAACGTGCATCTATAACATGTAATTTTTATTATGTCACATTATTAATAATAATGTTATTTGGAGCCTTGCAGGTAGTAAGGAATATGCTACTAGAGATCTACTGCTCAATATTACATTGTAACTATTGGTTTTCTTTCTCCCTTGATGTCATTTGGAAAAGTTGGCACATCGTACCGTGAAGCAATGTAATCTTGTGGTTTTTAGAAAAAATGCAACATGCTGTACAACATGCTCTTATGTGAGGCCTAATGCTTTAACGAGACAGCTCAGTTAAGTGAAACGAGATTGCATACATTTTTTCCTCATTTAAGCAATTGATCAGAATGCGAGTGCTGCAATATCCAGGCTTTATATAGCCTGTGTTCTGCTCCCTCCAGCTCATCGCTGCTGGCAGATGCCAAAACAACCTATTTGGGATGAAAAACTATTGAGAATTATTTAACACTAGATCTAAATCCTAATGAGCGATGCACAATGGTTTACCATCAATGAAATCATACCACTGCTTGGTGTCTGATTGTGCTACAATAGATAAATGTGTCCAAGTCAGGACCATCAATTAATCAATTAATCAAATCAAGTAATGCTTTATTACACCAGTCTGTGCAGTAGAAAAGAATCCATGTGCACAAGGAGCAGTAATATTCCTTTGAAGAAGACCGGTCTGCAAGATTCAGCAATTTAAAGGAAAGGCCTGGCGCTGATATACAGAGTAAATTGATACCTCTAGTGAAGAAATCCGCTGTACGGTTGTTCTTTAATCCATGTTTGAAGTCAGGTACACAGTGGCTGGACTGTGGGGTGGGTCTTCAGCTCCTGCCCCTGTCCTCTAACTACCTTTGGACAGGTCATTGCTTAGTGACTGACCTGTCTCCTGTTTGAAATTCTTTGCTGGCGGGCTGCTTTACTCTGCATAAATTAAATTATTCACTTTGCCTCCCTCCTGTGATCAGGACTCAAACTCACATCTTGATATTCATAGGCTGTGGCTCTAACTATGAGCAACAGCCCACAATGACGTAGATAGGAGAATTTGGTAATCTTGACCTGTACTGCTAACAGTGAACCCAGAAGCAGATTATACATGTCCATAGGTACAATATTTGTGGTATGTCCTGATGAAGGGGTCACCTGAACCCTGAAACGCGTAGAATAAACCACGTTGAAACCTCTACAATTTTTGAAATTCTTCATGCGGCAGCGCGGGGATGATCCTTTTTTCTCCTATCTAAGTGTGTGCTTCAATCAGGTCCTGCACTGACCTGTGGATCTGCAGCAGCCGCCATTAATATATGTCCTTCCTTCAATCTCACCAGGTGAGTAGTTCTCTTGGTGGGCAACTTTGTGTAACGTTTGATAAGACCCTATTTGCGCTTTTGTGTCTCCCTCTTTTCACTGACATGTCCATAGAGAAATGTTATGTATAACAATGTATTTCTATGGTACCTGTATACGGAGTCGATAAAAAAGTTTTTTTTGTTCTTATTAAAGTAGTAAAAATAATAAGCATTTACAAAAATTTCATTTTTTTTTTCTTTGTGACAGTCTCAATCGAATCCACAACATTAACATTACAGGCAGGAGCTAAAGCTATTGAGGCTCTAGGGATATAATGAGGAGAATTTTGTATACTTTATGTGTATTGCATGCTCTGATTCCACAGGCAGATTGTAATGATACATTGTGCCAGTGGATTTCTATTTTTTTTGTGTTCTAGTGGGAGAATAAGAAATGTTCAATCCTATAAAATTACTAAAAAATGAAAAACACATCAGCAAAATACCCATACATATTTGGTGTCCCTGTAACTGTAACGACCCGAACAACACAGCAATCGGATTATTTAATTTTCGGTAAATGACGTTAAAAAAATGGTATGATTGATATTTTTTTCTCTATTAAACCCATAAAAAATGTAATAGACCTATAACACTGGGGCCGTGTTCACATATAGCATAAATGCTGCGTTTTTTCTACAGATGTCCACACCACACAACGCAATAACAATCTTCTCTGTTATGGTGTGTTTGCTGAGTTTCTTTTATGCGTTTTCCCAAATATTTGAAGCGATTTTGGTGTAGATATGAAGCAAAGTTTTTACACTTTTTTAATAGTACAGAAAAGCTTTGATTCTGCAACTTAAAAATGTGAAGGTTTTTTTTTACATACGTTTTTTTTTCAAAAGAAGAGTATACAGAAAAAAATACACCAAGACCGCAGAGTTAAGCTGCTTCATTGGATGCACAGGGGATGGAAATTTCATGGAATCACATCCACTTTGCTGCGAAATTTAGACCGTGTTCACATGTAGCATAAATGCTGCATATTTTCTGCACAAAAATTCTGCTGTATTTACAGTAACTGTCCAAGCAAAGTGGATGTGATTTCATGAGAACTGCACTCCCTGTGTTCTGAAGATGCTGATGAACTGGGCAGTTTTGGTGTTTTGTTTTTTTCTCTGGGGGATTTTTTGAGGAGCCTAAATGAAATGCATGTAAAAAACTGTTTTTTTAAATGCAGAATCAAAGCTTTTTTTGTACTATAAAAAGCACATTAAAAAAGGGGGAGAAATTTGTTATTGTGTAGTTTGGTGCGGATCCTGGTATTTATGCAACGTATGAACACTGCGTAACAGACACAAGAAGCCGGATGCCATATAGTGAAGCTACATCAAGATGAAAAAATTCTGGCGGCTCCAAATGTGAATGAACAGAAAAATAAATCCACAGGTTCCAACAACAGATAAGCAGGACGAGCAGATGAAGTCGCACTGCTCAGACTAATCAAAAGTCCCGCAGGGAAGTTGGAAGGTGAGAGATTTATGGCCTCCTGTCCAGCCACCCAGTACCATAGACCTGCACGCTGGACCAGATTCCCGTGGATAGATCCGCTCATCTCTATTCCCAACTGTCCCGGATACCCCAGACAGTCCTGGATACTATTGATACACAGCATCAATAGTAAAAAGTTGGTCACACAGGGTTAATAGCTGCATTAACGAAGTGCGTTACACCTCGGTCCGTTAACGCTGCTATTAACCCTGTGTGAGGGCTGACTGGAGGGGAGTATGGAGCAGGCACTGACTGCGGGGAGGAAGGAGCGGCCATTTTGCCGCCAAACTTTGCCCAATCAGCGACTTGGATTTCCATGACAGACAGAGGCCGCGACCAATGAATATCCGCGACAGACAGAAAGACAGACAGAAAGACAGAAGTGACCCTTGGACAATAATATAGTAGATGCTGAGCTATTGGACTGCACAGGGCCCATATATTGTTGTAGCACAGTGGCCCTCTTCTGTCTGTGTCCGCTCTTACACCCAAGTATATTGCACTTTAGGGCTCGGATGAGTCTCACATGTGAGTCACCCGTCAGGGCCGTGGGGTACTTGGTACTGGGTCCATTACTTAAAGGGATGTGTCACGGCGGCAGCGACCCGGTCCATGGCCCTGGGCGCCCATGTTAAAGGGAAGGTCTTTAAAGGGGTTTTTGAAATTAGGAAAGTTCGTGACACTACCTGTGGTATTCAGTCTGGGATGACCAATGCTGCTTAAAGGGGTCCTCTGGGGTGATGTTATGGCAGCCAGATAGTATAACTTCCCACAGGTGAAGTAGGTTCCCAGGTGAATAGATGGAGGATGGTGAGTGGTGCAGTAAAGAACGAAGGACACAGTTGTGCAGTCTTTTTACCTGGTTTACTGATGGTAGCAGGCAGCCACAGTCCAGGGCAACAGATCATAGGTACAGGCAGGGTCCGGCCGGCTTGGAAGCGAGTTCAGAGTCCAGCTTTATCAGGTGGAGTTAAAAGCCTTCCTTCTAGCACTGTGTTGTTATAGTCCCTTACTGCCTATTGCTTCTTAGCAAGGTCCTCTCAGTTATCTCTGTCCTTTGTTGAAGTGGGACACAAACCCGTATGACAGGTGACTTGAGCCTTTTTACAGGGTCTCTCTCACGACCCAGGCTCTATGTGTCACTGTGTCTCCTCGGTATTAGGGCGAACAGGTGGTGTATAATACAGGTGTCCTGCCGGTTTCTGCTATGTGTCTTAGAGTCCCACAAAAGCCTCGGTCTTCCGGCTACCGGTGTCTGCGCTCAATCAGGGATGTAGCCCAGTCCCAGCTATTCTCCCCTGTTGTCACTCTCCTGTGCTTCGCTCTCTGGCACGTTAGCTAAAAGCTGTTCTTCCTTCTGTATCTCGCTATCTAGGAGCTGCAGCATTTCAGGCTACATGGCCCCTCACCCGTCCTTCTGCCTTAGACTGTTCCAGTCTGCTGTCTGGCACCAACTGTCTAAATGTTCCTAACTGCCTAGCAACTGCCTAGCAACTAACTCCTCCTCCTGACCAGAGAAAGCAGCTCCCTGAAGTCTGGTGTAGAGCTCCCTCTTCTGGCCTGGAGTCAGAATGGTGTTGTATGTGCTAATTACCTGTTAAGAGGAATCTTCCATCGCTTCCAAGCATGACATCACTCTCCCAGTGAGGAAAGCAATGCCACTGGGACAACCAGGACCCTGGGGCATCACACGTTAATACCCGATAATGCTGCCGGCACTCAGATCGGAGCTTGCGGCCGCATAGGAATACATGCTGGGTGCAGTGCCGGGTATTGCCGTGCGAGACTCATCCGAGTTTTTTGCAAGTGAGTATGAGCCCTAAGTCTGTGAAACATTACAGAAGCAGCAGGGCATATATCAGACATTTAGGATATATCGTAGGGATATGCTGTAAATACCTATTGTCGGAAAGCGCCTCAATCTATTTGATTTATCATGCTGTATGCATTACTGAACATTAGTGTTGGATAATACCTCTGGAATTCTATGTCAATATGTCATTGAGTTTTTGTTATCTGGAGATAGGATCTGCCAGGTCGTATATGTTGGAGTTAGTGGCTTAGGCTACGTTCACATTTGCGTTGTTGGGCGTTGCGTCGGCGACGCAACGCAAGCAAAACGCATGCAAAAACGCATTGTTTTGTGACGCATGCGTTCATTTTTGGCTTGATTTTGGATGCAAAAAAAATGCAACATGCAGAGTCCTCTGCGCCCTGACGCTTGCGCCAAAAATGACGCATGCGTCACAAAACGCAAGACAACGCATGTCCATGCGCCCCCATGTTAAATATAGGGGCGCATGACGCATGCGTCGCCGAACCTGCGCCCGACGCAACGCAAATGTGAACGTAGCCTTAGATGTTTAAGCAGGTTCCTCGGTGCATAATAATCTATTTATCTCATCACCTGAAATGACGCATTAGAAAAATTCATGAAACATGACAATGTTTTTGAGCACTCCCCTTACCTTTTCAATTCCCTTTAACTTCCATGTACACGAGTCTCAGGTAACAGACGTGTAGCCAAGAAGCCCATGCTTCACTTACATACATTCATCAAGCTCAAGAAAAATAGCTGTCTGCAGTTTTATCTCCAAGTCCCTGTTCATGTCTTCTGCTGGAGAATAACTGCAGATGTGGCAATGATTTATTGATTCCATTTATATCAATACAGCATTTATGAAGTCACTATTTCTGGAGAGATGCTGTTGATCAGGGCATATATTTGCATATAGATCTATTTATTTACAAGTGTGTTGGTTCTCACTTTCTGAGCAGCTTTTCATCAGTATTAAAAATATGTGCAGGAAAAGAGGCTTGGCTGTAAAGCCGACAAGAGCAAGCTTGTATTTCCATTGCTATTCTCTTTAATAACAGACACATTCATTTATTTCCACAAGTTACTTTTACTTTTAGTATTACTAATGTAATTATTGTTGTTTATAACATCGATATGCAACAATTTAAGATTGTAAATATTGTTTTCATTGATTTTATAATAAGAAAATGTGCAGTAGTCAATGATGAGAGGGACTGAGTCCGGATGGAGATGGGCGAATGCTTCAATAACATAATCTGTGATGTGGACATCTGGCCATCCTTAAAGGGAAACTGACATATGTGGATGTTTCGGAACATTTTCCTGAATGCTAAATGAGGCGCCCCAGGGTCCTGGTCGTCGCAGTGGTATTGCTTTCCTCTTGGGGAGAGTGATGCTACGTTTGGAGGCAATGAAGGATAACTGCATCCAGGTATCACAAACATGCAACACATTTCACACTCCAGGCCACCAGCTCTTGCTCCTATTTATTAGATCACTCCCCACACTTAGCTAAAACTGGTTGCCTGTAGGGAAAGTTAGTCAGTTGCAAAGAAGTGGATATCAGGAGGGGATCAGCCCTACACAGGCTGCCTCATTCTGAGGCGCAGAAGCCCAGTAGCTGGAACACCGAGGGAGTAACGACCTTTATGCCTTGCTCCAGAGACCGGCAGGACAGCTAATTTCATGTTACCTGTCCGCCCTACACCCAGGAGGCACGGTGGCACCCCTTAGAGGCTGGGGCATGATAGAGTCCCTATAAACCACCTCAAGCCACCAGTCATATGGGTTTGTCCTATCCTATCCAGGGGAGAGAGAGACATAACATCTACAACAGTTGTGAGGACCTTATGAGAAGCTTAGCAGTAAGGAACTACAACACTGCAGCGCCAAGGAAGGCTACTGATTTCCACCTGCATAAGGGGACTCTGGACTTGCCTCCAGACTGGCCGGACTCTGCCTGGCCTGTGATCTGGTGCCCTGGAATGTGGATGCTGAAGTCTTCAGTAAAAGGTAAAGAGATTGCACCCTTGTGTCCTCGTTCTTCTCTGCGCCTCTCACCATCCACCATCTACACACTGGGAAGCCCTGGGGACATACTTCACCTGTGGGACGGTATACCATCTAGCTGCCATAACATCACCCCAGTGGACCCCTTAAAGCAGCGTCGGTCACCCTGACTGAATACCATAGGTGGCGTCACGAACAAAAACTTTATCCCTTTAAAGACTTTTCCCTTTTACATGGGCGCTCAGGGCCACGGACCGGGTCGCCGCCACCGTGACATCCCCCTGTGAAGTACCAGACCCGGTACCGAGTACCCCTAGCCCGCGGGGCGACTCATAAATCCAAACGAGCCAATCACATCATATGATTTGTAGAAAACACTGTAACCTCTTTGTAAATGACCGTACAATAGTCATCTGGACAGCGTTCAGACATGGAACAGTTTATCAGTGTTTTAGAACTATTCCTCCTGGTTGGTTGACTTCTTGTTGGCAGAGGCTGCTGGTGACATGCTCTGGCTGGGAAGATGTCAAGCAAGCCAGAAGGCTGATCAGCTTGTATAGTAAGGCATGGTGGAGGGCTGGGAACAATAAAGAGCTGTCAGATTCCATTTAATATATCGACTGAGAAGACAGCAGTCCTGGCACCCATCTCATCTAACTTTTTTGACAAATGCAAAACATAAACATAGACATAAAGACACAAGCAAGCACTAGAAAGTAATTGGCTTTTTGTAAATACCACAGAAGCCATGAATATCATTGGTGTGAGTTTTTGAGGTTCCGTTACTTTGTTCAAGAGTGGGAATATTTAATAACTCAACATCTATTCAATTATGAAGTAAAACAAGAATTAGCCACAAAGCTGCACAAGAACTGGTATATAGCGGGTGCTGACTGGGCAGCATAATACTGTACATTTAAGGCTGCCGTCACACTAGCAGTATTTGGTCAGTATTTTACATCAGTATTTGTAAGCCAAAACCAGGAGTGGAACAAATAGAGGAAAAGTATAATAGAAACATACGCACCACTTCTGTATTTATCACCACTCCTGGTTTTGGCTTACAAATACTGATGTAAAATACTGACCAAATACTGCTAGTGTGACGGCAGCCTAACACTGCAGTCCATCTTGGGGTATGTGCACTCCTTGAGGATTTGCAGCAGTGTTGGCGGAAAAACCGCTGTGTAAGGCTATGTTCACACGTTACGTTTTTTCCGCAAAACCTGCTCTCTTTGGCAGTAAAGAAGCTGCTTATAAAAAGCAGGTTTTCCTGTGTATTTGCTTCGCTTTTTCCTCTGTTTATTGTCTCTTGTGCATGCTGATAAATTTCCATAGGTTTTTGCACCTAAGGATACCTGCGCTTTTTTTGCCACATTTTTTCACTTACTCATTGCTTTATATGGGTGAAAAAACGCTGCAAAAACACTCACAATAACGCTGAAAGAAGTGGTGTGCTGTAGTTTGCAAAAATGCAGCAGTTTTTCAATTCAGTCTGGAAAAAAAACAATGTGTGTCCATGAGATTTCTAAAATCTCATAACTTTTGCTGGTACTGTAAAACGCAGCTTAAAATTTGCATAAAAAACGCAGCATGTGAACATAGCCTAAATGTACACGTTTTTAATGCAGTTTTGCTTTTTTTCTCATATATTTGATCCGGTGATAAATGCTGAAAACACAGAAAGAACTGACATGCAGATTTGTAAAAAAAAAAATGCTTTGATGGTTCAAATCCGCAAGGAAAAAATATGCAGCATGTGCATGAGATTTGAGAATCACACTCACTTTGCTGGCATTGTAAAACGCTGCGTGTTTTCCTGACAAAACGAGCAAAAACACAGCATGTGAACAAGTCCTTATAATGTAGTCTTTTTTTAGACATGTGAACTTGAACGTTTTATGTATGTGAATAAATGGATAACTTTTTGTATCATTGTACAAAATAATGAAAAGAAGAAAAAATTACTTTTTCCATTTAACGGAAAGGGCCAGCAATGTTTTCCAGGGGAGATTACTTTGTACAAACGAAGTCTGATGAAGCCTATGCAGACCTTCCTTTGAAAAAATCTGCTTCACTTACATTTTCCAATAGTTTCAATGTATAAAAACAACCTGTAGTGACTGCTTCCATTTGCCGATAGAACTTGTCATTGTAAGTTAAATTAATGAGACTTGTTAAAAATGAGTATTGTCACATGAGTCAACTGCCGCGTGTAAGTGGTTTAAGTCACGACCATTGGAATAAATGACAATCTTTGATCAATCAGTAACGTAGCAGTGCACAAAGCTGTCTGACTAGTCTCACAGAGATGTCAAATCCTATAAAACACATATCTATAAAAAAGCATAACTACATTAGCTGTACGTTTCCAGCACAGCAGTGATAGAAAGCTAGTATCGAATAACTCCAGGACTCGTCAAACATGCTCTTTAGCCCAGTTGTACCTAATTGAGTAGTATTGTTTAATAGTCCATGCTATGAATGTTTAAAGAGTACGAATCACCCACATTCTTCTACAGGAAAAATTATATATTATATAGCCAGTAGATAGAAAAATATTAAAATTTGAGAGTCCTCAGTGGTTGATACCTTTTCATGGCTAAGGTCATGTTCACACATTCACACATTCAGTATTTAGTCAGTATTTTACATCAGTATTTGTACGGTAATTCAAAATCAGTAGTGAAATAATCAGAGGAAAAGTATAGTAGAAACACATGCACCATTTCTGCTTTTTGGCTTATAAATACTGATGTAAAATACTGATATCTTGCAACAGCATGATGTCTGTTGCAAGATATCATGAGATCTCACGGCGTAGGACAGGGAGAGAATGTTTAGTAAAAGGCAATGAAAGTGTCATGGAGATATCGCGACAGAGTGGGTCCAAAAGATTGTGGCGTCTGGTTTCACAAACTCCTGCTGTGGTAAGAAGTATTTCACCATCTTATTAAATTGCAGGTTTTTTCCTCGCTGGCAGTGCAAGGGTTAATCTGTTCAGTTGAAGCTCCTGGAGCTTTCCTACCTGGATTGTCTGGGCTGTTCAGTGTTGAACACTCCCCTCTGCTATATATGCTCGCATCTGGTACTTAGGAATGGCCAGTGTTACTGCCTGGTTTGAAGTTGGATGTGGAGTTCGTGGTTGGAGTTGGAGTTTGGAGATTTGTTCAGTCAATTTTTGTTTGGAGTTTTGTTTGTGTGCACATCCTCATATTCTCTTATTTGGTTTCTACTTCTTTTAACTACACTGGGTTCCATTCTGTTTGGTGAGTGTATTTTTCATGAATGTTATTTTCATTTATCCCTGTCCATCTTCTCTTGTTTGCCAGGTTAGTGTTATCCTATACACTTCGCACCTCCCTGGGTGTGGGATTGGACTGAAAAGGGTTGATAAAGGAGCATAGCAAGGCACGTGACTCCGGTGTCTCCACTTCAGGAGTAATCTGGAGGACCCATATAGACTAGGACGCCCCAAGGGATCTGGTAAGCGCCCACAATCCCAAGGCACTGCATGAAGGAAAGCTGATGTTCCCAACAATGTTCTTACTTTATTTCAACAGCTATCACTGTCGCTCCACTGCGCTGCACTCTGCATCCCTATAGACATTCTGAAGAAAGCTCCCTGTGCTCTTAACAGGGTGATTATGCCACAAGAGCTAGATCTCACTGTTTAAAGCAGTCTACTCAGTAACTATTTTGTATAGAATATACCTATATACACTGCTCAAAAAATAAAGGGAGCACTTAAACAACAGAATATAACTCCAAGTAAATCAGACTTCTGTGAAATCAAACTGTCCACTTAGGAAGCAACACAGTTTGACAATCAATTTCACATGCTGTTGTGCAAATGGAATAGACAACAGATGGAAATTATTGGCAATTATCAAGACACACTCAATAAAGGAGTGGTTCTGCAGGTGGGGATCT
This sequence comes from Ranitomeya imitator, assembly GCF_032444005.1. Taxonomy (NCBI): domain Eukaryota; kingdom Metazoa; phylum Chordata; class Amphibia; order Anura; family Dendrobatidae; genus Ranitomeya; species Ranitomeya imitator. Next base: position 395,957,624 of record NC_091285.1, on the reverse strand, counting down.
CAGACCACAACTCAGTACCAATGCTTTCTGGCTGATGTTTTGGTCACTTTTGAATGTTGGTTGTGCTTTCTCACTCGTGGTAGCATGAGACATACTCTACAACCCACACAAGTGGCTCAGGTAGTGCAGCTCATCCAGGATGGCACATCGATGTGAGCTGTGGCAAGGTTTGCTGTGTCTGTCAGCGTAGTGTCCAGAGGCAGGAGGTGCTACCAGGAGACAGGCCAGTACACCAGGAGATGTGGAGGGGGCCGTAGGAGGGCAACAACCCAGCAGCAGGACCGCTACCTCAGTCTTTGTGCAATGAGGAACAGGAGGAGCACTGCCAGAGACCTGCAAAATGACCTTCAGCAGGCCACAAATGTGCATGTGTCTGCACAAGCGGTTACAAACCGAATCCATGAGGATGGTCTGAGTGCCCGACGTCCACAAATGGGGGTTGTGCTCACAGCTCAACACCGTGCAAGATGCTTTACATTTGCCACAGAACACCAGGATTAGCAAATTCGCCACTGGCGCCCTGTGCTCTTCACAGATGAAAGCAGGTTCAAACTGAGCACATGTGACAGACGTGACAGAGTCTGGAGACGCCGTGGAGAGCGATCTGCTGCCTGCAATATTCTTCAGCATGACCGGTTTGGCAGTGGGTCAGTAATGGTGTGGGGTGGCATTTCTTTGGAGGGCCGGACAGCCCTCCATTTGCTCACCAGAGGTAGCCTGACTGCCATTAAGTACCGAGATCAGATCCTCAGACCCCTTGTGAGACCATATGCTGGTGCGATTGGCCCTGGGTTCCTCCAAATGCAGGACAATGCCAGACCTCATGTGGCTGGAGTGTGTCAGGAGTTCCTGCAAGATGAAGGCATTGAAGCTATGGACTGGCCCATCCGTTCCCCAGACCTGAATCCGATTGAACACATCTGGAACATCATGTCTCGCACCATCCACCAACGTCACCTTGCACCGCAGACTGTCCAGGAGTTGGCAGATGCTTTAGTCCAGGTCTGAGAGGAGATGATAACCCTCAGGAGACCATCCGCCATTTCATCAGGAGCATGCCCAGGCGTTGTAGGGAGGTCATACAGGCACGTGGAGGCCACACACACTACTGAGCATCATTTCCATGTCTTGAGGCATTTCCACTGAAGTTGGATCAGCCTGTAACTTCCACTTTGATTTTGAGCATCATTCCAACTCCAGACCTCCGTGGGATATTAATTGTGATTTACATTGATCATTTTTAGGTTTTATTGTTCTCAACACATTCCACTATGTAATGAATAAAGATTTACAACTGGAATATTTCATTTACTGATATCTAGGATGAGGGATTGTAGTGTCCCTTTATTTTTTTTGAGCAGTGTATAAACTGTAAGACAGAGTGCTGAAGCTTGTGGGCCCTAATGCAAAATTGACAACAGAGCCCCCAACTATCACATGTCTTTAGTAGTAATCGTCTTTTTATATGGGCAGCACGGTGGCTCAGTGGTTAGCATTGCAGCGCTGGGGTCTTGGTTTCAAATCCCACCAAGGACAACATCTGCAAGGAGTTTGTATGTGCTCCCTGCGTTTGCATGGGTTTCCTCCCACACACCAAAGACATACTGGAAGTGAATATAGATTGTGAGCCCCAATGGGGACAGGGATGACAATGTATGTAAAGCGATGTGGAATAAGATAGCGCTATATAAGCAAAGCATAATAATAATATATGAGGCAAAGGAACATTTTAGGCCCCCTAGTTTCCAAGGTCTATTTGTGATTGCAACCCCTGCACTTATTTGAATTACCGTACCTTTCTCATAAAAGTCCCTGATAACTATTGTGTAGTGAAAAAAAACATTCTCCAAAATACTTTATGTATAAACTTACATTTTTCAAGCTCTTTGCTTGCTTTTCCTTAACCCCTTCCCATTGCGGCTAATTTCTGCGAGGAGTGGAAAAATCAGAAGAAAAGTATAATAGAAACACATCACCTCTTCTGTATTTATCACCCACTCCTGGTTTTGGTTTACAAATCCTGATGGGAAATACTGACAAAATATTGAATGTGTGCACGTGACTTTATTGTTGGACCACTTAGGGGACTTAGATGCGATTTCCCAATCGCTTATGCTACAGTGCCTTGCGAAAGTATTCGGCCCCCTGGAACTTTTCAACCTTTTCCCACATATCATTCTTCAAACATAAAGATACCAAATGTAAATATTTGGTGAAGAATCAACAACAAGTGGAACACAATTGTGAAGTTGAACGAAATGTATTGGTTATTTAACATTTTTGTGGAAATTCAAAAACTGAAAAGTGGGGTGTGCAATATTGTTCGGCCCCTTTACTTTTAGTGCAGCAAACTCACTCCAGAAGGTCATTGTGGATCTCTGAATGATCCAATGTTGTCCTAAATGCCTAATGATGATAAATATAATCCACCTGTGTGTAATCAAGTCTCCGTATAAATGCACCTGCTCTGTGATAGTCTCAGGATTCTGTGTGAAGCAGAGAGCATCATGAAGACCAAGGAACACAACAGGCAGGTCTGTGATACTGTTGTGGAGAAGTTTAAAGCCGAATTTGGATACAAAATGATTTCCAAAACTTTAAACATCCCAAGGAGCACTGTGCAAGTGATCATTGAAATAGAAGGAGTATCACACCACTGCAAATCTACCAATACCCAGCCGTCCCTCTAAACTTTCATCTCAAACAATGAGAAGACTGATCAGAGATGCAGCCAAGAGGCCCATGATCACTCTGGGTGAACTGCAGAGATCTACAGCTGAGGTGGGACAGTCTGTCCATAGGACAACAATCAGTCGTACACTGCACAAATCTGGCCTTTATGGAAGAGTGGCAAGAACAAAGCCATTTCTCAAAGATATCCATAAAAAGTTTGCAATAAGCCCCCAGGGAGACACACCAAACATGTGGAAGAATGCAGAGAAATACTCACCCAGCTCCTGCGATGTCTGCTCTCAGCGCCGACAGCAGGTTCTGTGTGAGCGGTCACGTGGTACCGCTCATTACAGTGATGAATATGCGCATATAGTATATGGCACATTATACCATATGGAGGTTATCTATGGGGCCATCATACAGTGTTGGAGCCATCAAACAGTTTGAAGTCTACTAAGGGGTCAGTATACTGTGTGGGTGGTACTATACAGTGAGGGTGCATTATACTGTGTATAAGAGAGCATCATACTGTGTATAGGGGAGCTGTACAGGGGGAGACTCGGGACATTATTATATGTAAAGTGGGCTCTTATTGTTATAGGGGAACTTGGGTTACTGTGACTATCAAAGGGGCACACAGGGCAATATTACTTTCTAGGGGGCAAAATATGGGCAGTGTTTTCTAGGGCACTTGAACCTGGCATTACTATATTATAGAGGGGGTGCTTTAGAATTTACACAGCAGGTGCAGTAATAGGGTCACATACGGCAGCAGCGGCTCAGTATTGGGGGTATCAGGTGCAGTAATAGGGACACATACGGCAGCGGCTCAGTATTGGGGTATCAGGTGTAGTAATAGGGACACATACGGCAGCAGCGGCTCAGTATTGGGGTATCAGGTGCAGTAATAGGGAAACATATGGCAGCAGCGGCTCAGTATTGGGGTATCAGGATAAGTAATAGGGACACATACGGCAGCAGCAGCTCAGTATTGGGGTATCAGGGGCAGTAATAGGGATGCATACAGCAGCAGCGGCTCAGTATTGGGGTATCAGTTGCAGTAATAGGGACACACGACAGCAGAGGCTCAGTATTGGGGTATCAGGGGCAGTAATAGGGACACATACGGCAGCAGCTCAGTATTGGGGTATCAGGTGCAGTAATAGGGACACATACGGCAGCAGCGGCTCAGTATTGGGGTATCAGGTGCAGTAATAGGGACACATACGGCAGCAGCGGCTCAGTATTGGGGTATCAGGTGCAGTAATAGGGACACATACAGCAGCAGCGGCTCAGTATTGGGGTATCAGGTGCAGTAATAGGGACACACGGCAGCAGCGGCTCAGTATTGGGGTATCAGGGGCAGTAATAGGGACGCATACAGCAGCGGCTCAGTATTGGGGTATCAGTTGCAGTAATAGGGACACACGACAGCAGAGGCTTAGTATTGGGGTATCAGGGGCAGAAATAGGGACGCATACAGCAGCAGCGGCTCAGTATTGGGGTATCAGGGGCAGTAATAGGGACACACGACAGCAGAGGCTCAGTATTGGGGTATCAGGGGAAGTAATTGGGACACATACGGCAGCAGCGGCTCAGTATTGGGGTGTCAGGGGCAGTAATAGGGACACATACAGCAGCAGCGGCTCAGTATTGGGGTATCAGGGGCAGTAATAGGGACACATACGGCAGCAGCGGCTCAGTATTGGGGTATCAGGTGCAGTAATAGGGACACATACGGCAGCAGCGGCTCAGTACTGGGGTATCAGTTGCAGTAATAGGGACACATACGGCAGCAGAGGCTTAGTATTGGGGTATCAGGGGCAGAAATAGGGACGCATACAGCAGCAGCGGCTCAGTATTGGGGTATCAGGGGTAGTAATAGGGACACACGACAGCAGAGGCTCAGTATTGGGGTATCAGGGGCAGTAATAGGGACACATACGGCAGCAGCGGCTCAGTATTGGGGTATCAGGGGCAGTAATAGGGACACATACGGCAGCAGCGGCTCAGTATTGGGGTATCAGGGGCAGTAATAGGGACACATACGGCAGCAGCGGCTCAGTATTGGGGTATCAGGTGCAGTAATAGGGACACATACGGCAGCAGCGGCTCAGTATTGGGGTATCAGGTGCAGTAATAGGGACACATACGGCAGCAGCGGCTCAGTATTGGGGTATCAGGATAAGTAATAGGGACACATACGGCGGCAGCGGCTCAGTATTGGGGTATCAGGGGCAGCAATAGGGACGCATACAGCAGCAGCGGCTCAGTTATGGGGTATCAGGATAAGTAATAGGGACACATACGGCAGCAGCGGCTCAGTATTGGGGTATCAGGGGCAATAATAAGGACACATACGGCAGCAGAGGCTCAGTATTGGGGTATCAGGGGCAGTAATAGGGACACATACGGCAGCAGCGGCTCAGTATTGGGGTATCAGTTGCAGTAATAGGGACACATACGGCAGCAGAGGCTTAGTATTGGGGTATCAGGGGCAGAAATAGGGACGCATACAGCAGCAGCGGCTCAGTATTGGGGTATCAGGGGCAGTAATAGGGACACACGACAGCAGAGGCTCAGTATTGGGGTATCAGGGGCAGTAATAGGGACACATACGGCAGCAGCGACTCAGTATTGGGGTATCAGGGGCAGTAATAGGGACACATACGGCAGCAGCGGCTCAGTATTGGGGTAACAGGTGCAGTAATAGGGACACATATACGGCAGCAGCGGCTCAGTATTGGGGTATCAGGTGCAGTAATAGGGACACATACGGCAGCAGCGGCTCAGTATTGGGGTATCAGGATAAGTAATAGGGACACATACGGCGGCAGCGGCTCAGTATTGGGGTATCAGGGGCAGCAATAGGGACACATACAGCAGCAGCGGCTCAGTTATGGGGTATCAGGATAAGTAATAGGGACACATACGGCAGCAGCGGCTCAGTACTGGGGTATCAGGGGCAATAATAAGGACGCATACGGCAGCAGCGGCTCAGTATTGGGGTATCAGGGGCAGTAATAAGGACACATACGGCAGCAGAGGCTCAGTATTGGGGTATCAGGGGCAATAATAAGGACGCATACGGCAGCAGCGGCTCAGTATTGGGGTATCAGGGGCAGTAATAAGGACACATACGGCAGCAGAGGCTCAGTATTGGGGTATCAGGGGCAATAATAAGGACGCATACGGCAGCAGCGGCTCAGTATTGGGGTATCAGGGGCAGTAATAAGGACACATACGGCAGCAGAGGCTCAGTATTGGGGTATCAGGGGCAGTAATAGGGACACATACGGCAGCAGCGGCTCAGTATTGGGGTATCAGGGGCAGTAATAGGGACACATACGGCAGCAGCGGCTCAGTATTGGGGTATCAGGTGCAGTAATAGGGACACATACGGCAGCAGCGGCTCAGTATTGGGGTATCAGGTGCAGTAATAGGGACACATACGGCAGCAGCGGCTCAGTATTGGGGTATCAGGATAAGTAATAGGGACACATACGGCGGCAGCGGCTCAGTATTGGGGTATCAGGGGCAGCAATAGGGACGCATACAGCAGCAGCGGCTCAGTTATGGGGTATCAGGATAAGTAATAGGGACACATACGGCAGCAGCGGCTCAGTATTGGGGTATCAGGGGCAGTAATAGGGACACATACGGCAGCAGCGGCTCAGTATTGGGGTATCAGTTGCAGTAATAGGGACACATACGGCAGCAGAGGCTTAGTATTGGGGTATCAGGGGCAGAAATAGGGACGCATACAGCAGCAGCGGCTCAGTATTGGGGTATCAGGGGCAGTAATAGGGACACATACGGCAGCAGAGGCTTAGTATTGGGGTATCAGGGGCAGAAATAGGGACGCATACAGCAGCAGCGGCTCAGTATTGGGGTATCAGGGGCAGTAATAGGGACACATACGGCAGCAGCGACTCAGTATTGGGGTATCAGGGGCAGTAATAGGGACACATACGGCAGCAGCGGCTCAGTATTGGGGTATCAGGTGCAGTAATAGGGACACATATACGGCAGCAGCGGCTCAGTATTGGGGTATCAGGTGCAGTAATAGGGACACATACGGCAGCAGCGGCTCAGTATTGGGGTATCAGGATAAGTAATAGGGACACATACGGCGGCAGCGGCTCAGTATTGGGGTATCAGGGGCAGCAATAGGGACACATACAGCAGCAGCGGCTCAGTTATGGGGTATCAGGATAAGTAATAGGGACACATACGGCAGCAGCGGCTCAGTACTGGGGTATCAGGGGCAATAATAAGGACGCATACGGCAGCAGCGGCTCAGTATTGGGGTATCAGGGGCAGTAATAAGGACACATACGGCAGCAGAGGCTCAGTATTGGGGTATCAGGGGCAATAATAAGGACGCATACGGCAGCAGCGGCTCAGTATTGGGGTATCAGGGGCAGTAATAAGGACACATACGGCAGCAGAGGCTCAGTATTGGGGTATCAGGTGCAGTAATAGGGACACATATACGGCAGCAGCGGCTCAGTATTGGGGTATCAGGGGCAGTAATAAGGACACATACGGCAGCAGAGGCTCAGTATTGGGGTATCAGGGGCAGTAATAGGGACACATACGGCAGCAGCGGCTCAGTATTGGGGTATAAGCAGGATGAGGAGTTTGTGCAGGTTGGGAATAGATGATGATGACGCTGGAATGTGAGAATTGAAATGTGTCTTTGTTGTAATCTCTGCAGACGAGTCCTGGCTGGAAGAAGTTGTCATGTCGGTCTGGGCCATATGGAAAAGACAGGAAATGTGAACAACTCCATCAGAAAACATAAGCGGTAAGACATTATCTGTAACTGTGCTGTGATCTCTTATATGTTCTGTAGGACTGTATTTACCACTGACCATATGGTGGTAATATCTATGTTGGTTCTCCTCCACTATTAGGGCACGTCACCGAATTGTAATCAAGGTTACCTGGTTAGGTGCCCACTCAGAAGCTTTGCCCCCCTGAACCAAAACTCTAGCTACGCCTCTGCCCCGGCCTTAAGGTTATTATAGCCGTGCCTGCTAATCTGCCATGCACAAGAGTGCTCTTCACATGAACAGGTCAGATTTCTGTCTTTTTTGACTAAATAATGAAGGTTCCTGTTAAATGACAGAAATAAAAAACTTTGAAAACCGGGTCACAGAAATAAGGCTGAACAGTGTAAGTTCATAATTACTGTGCTGTCTGACACAGGAGTGATGGGTTAGGGAATGTATGTGGCCTAATAAACATGTCACCCGCACTCACTACCATATGTAAGTACACCCGGCAATGCTGTGCATGGTGTATGGATTGTAAGTCCTCCCCCGTCCATAATAGCAGAATTATAGGGGGGGTCTCATGGCTTGACAGGCCCTAAATGTGAAGAATATGGTTTTAATGCTATGAAGGGGTTAATTTGGTTTTGTAAAAGTTAGCTCTGGCAGTGTGCCAGGAGCGGTTTGAACTGGTTTTATCCAGCTTGCTTGGAGTTTGAATTAACGGCTTTTTATTGGCCGTTGGGTTTTTGGCGGGCTTTTTAGAAGGTTATAAAAAGCCCAGCAGTTTGAATTTTTACCTCAGTCGGAGCTGAAGAAACAGAAGATGGACAGCCTCTTGCAGCAACTCCTGGCACGAGCCGGCAGAGAGGACGGGGCAGACTGGTTGAGAAGCTGTCTTGCCTTGGAATCGTCACCGGTGGCTCCGGTTACTGTCCTCCCTGTTTTAGAGCCGTTCCCTGAAGTGCAGCAGCCGTTACAGGAGAGCGTCCCAGCGGTGACTCCTCCTGTCAGGTCTAGAAGGAGAACGCCATTGAGGTCTGTTCCGCCCCTTCCATCTCCGGGTCCCAGCAGCCGCGCACCGGATGTGCGCAAGAGGTCTCGGCGCTCCTCCCCGGTCACTTCCCGGAGTCCGGTGCGTGAGGGTCAGCGCCGGTGTCAAGAGGGGTCGGCGTCGTCGTCTGGAGCCGCCGGCAGGGCTGCCGCTCCTCGCAGCCGTAAAAGCGCTGCAGCGGCATTACCCTGCTCAGTGGCTGCGGCCCCCTCAGCAGCCTCTTCCAGCAACCTGCTCCCTCCTACGACGGCCGGCGTCCAGACGATTGAATCCGACGTCGACCGAAGATACAACGCTCCAGCGTTGCAACAGCTGAGCTCGCCTGCCTGCCAGGGCTTGAGCGTCGGTTCTGCAGCGGACCAGAGGCCCAGAGGAGGACTTTCCAGAGGGGGTGAGAACTTTGATGTGCCCCTGTCTGTCCCTCCTGAACAGCTTAGGGAGATTATAAGAAATGTATTAGTGGATTCAGTTGGGGATATTTTTAGCTCTCCTGCTAGTGTTATAGCACCCATTAACAATGAGGTTAACCCATTCCCGCTGAACCCTTTTAAAGAGGCGCTTACTTGCGACCTTTCACCTCTAGGTTTCCATTTGAGCTCGTCTATTAAGGAGCTCATTTGGAATAAGAATTATGTGGATTTATTTTCGCTACTTCCCCGTAGGGACCACTTGAATAGATCAGAGAAGGAGGTTAAACCGGATAGTGATGACCCTAGACGTAGCTCAACAAAATCATTTAACAATTGGATTCAAGCCTTTTCCATCTATTCAGCAGTCCTAGGGGAGAAATTTCCGGAGTTGTGTAGTAAATTATTCCAACATGTCGATATTATTTTAGAGGCTTACCGTAATTTTGGAGGCCTCGCTTGGCTCCATTATGATGAGGCCTTTAGGCAGAAATTAGCGGTACACCCTGATGTTAAATGGGGGGTTAAAGATGTGGGGTTATGGATAAACCTTATGCTCCCCCAAAGGCAGTATGCCACCAAACAACCAGCTTCGGTTTTTCCAAGGAAAGGAGTGTGTTTTGCTTATAATGAGTCTCAATGCAAATGGGGTAGCTCTTGCAGATTTCGCCATGAGTGCTCATTCTGCGGGAACTCTCATCCGATGTTCAAGTGCTTTCGGAAGCAATTGTCTCAAACATCACCTAGGGACCCAATTCCAAAAAGCTCGGACTCCGGTGAAAATTCTAGAAATGCTTCAGTGGTTAAAAATATACCCAAATCAGGAGACCAGTAAACTCTTGTTTAATGGTTTCCTTTTCGGTTTTGACGTTCCTCAATTTAAGGGCCCTGGTTGCGTTCTGGTTAAGAATTTGGCATCCTTAAATTGTCATCTAGATGTAGCTAGAAAAAAGATTTTGGAGGAATTAGCTTTGGGTAGGATCGCGGGCCCCTTTTCTTCCCCTCCGTTTGAAAATTTTCGGGTTTCCCCTCTCGGGATTGTTCCCAAGAAAGACCCTGGCAGTTTTCGCATGATTCATCACCTATCATACCCCGTAGGTTCTTCCCTGAACGACGAAGTAGATAAATCCCTGTGTTCCGTTTCTTATTCGTCCTTCGACGCGGCTATTGATTTGCTTAGGAAGTTTGGTAGGTTTTCATTAATGGCTAAGTCAGACATCAAATCGGCTTTTAGACTTCTTCCTGTCCATCCGGTGGGATTTAATTCTTTGGGCTTTCATTTTGATGATCTTTATTTTTTCGACATGTGTTTGCCTATGGGGTTTTCGTTATCTTGCTTTTATTTTGAAAGTTTTTCATCGTTTTTGCACTGGGTTTTGGAGCAGAACACTCGGAACGCCGGTATTTTACACGATTTAGATGATTTTCTTTTTGTAGGGCCCCCCTTTTCTGATTTGTGCTTAGTCACTCTAAATAGATTTATATTCATGTGTGAACAGTTTGGGGTCCCATTAGCTCATGATAAGACTTGCCAACCGTCGAACGTGATCGAATTTCTGGGCATTACTTTGGATTCAGTTAGAATGGAATGCAGACTTCCTGAAGAAAAAATTTCTAAATTAATTGATGCCTTGGATAAATTCTTATCCAGAAAAAAGGTAACCTTAAAGGACTTGCAATCTCTTTTGGGCCTCTTGAATTTTGCCTTGCGTGTTATTCCGATGGGCAGGGTTTTTTCAAGACGCCTCTACAATTCCACAATGGGGCTCTCATCCCCTGAGGCACATATTCGAGTCTCTTCAGAGTTGAAAGAGGATGCCAGGGTTTGGAGGTCATTTCTTTTGGGCTTCAATGGCAAATCCTGTTGGCAATCGGAGTTTGTTTTAGCAGATTCTCTTCCGTTTGCTTTTTCTTCCAATTCTGATAGCGGCTGCGGAATCCTGTTTTCTTCGCATTGGTTTTCTCACAAATGGCCTGATTCTTGGTTACGCATGAAAACAGTTTTGAATCCCATGGTTTTAGGACTTTTTTCTATTTTTCTTGGCTTATATTTGTGGGGTCATCTGATGAAAGATAGTAGGATACTGATTTTGTCCAATAACAAGGGTGTTGTTCTCAGCATTAACACCTTGTGCTCTAAAAATATATGGGCTATGAGAATCCTGAGGCAGTTGGTTCTGTTATGCTTAAAGTCAAACATCTGGTTGAAAGCTAAATTGGGGACGAGTTGTTTAGGTCTTATTACGGATTCTCTTTCCAATCAACAATGGCAAATTTTTCGCCAACAGGTGCCCAATGCAGACCTGGGACCAACGTTTTGCCCGCTAGAGGTTTGGGACTTGATTTTGAGTTAATTCCTCATTTTATAGAAAATTCATTGTCAGCGCGATCATGGGCTGACTATTCAGCCGCATGGCAGCAATGGATTAGCTTCTGTAATTTACATAATTTTGAGTTTAATAATTCCAGCCCTATTTCGGGTTTGAGATTCGGGGAGTTTCTTTGTAACAAGGGTCTGTCATACTCGGCTGTCGCTAAGTCCTTTGCGGGGGTCTCGTTTTTTCTAAAATTATTGGGTAAGGTTCCGTTGACGGCCTTATTTCCTGTGAAACAATTTTTAAAGGGGTTTAGAAGAACCAGTTTCAAACCAGATTCTAGACGCCCTATTTCCCTTCAACTGTTAGAAGACCTTTGTATATCCTTGCGTAAAGTATGTAGTGATTCGGCTGAAAGTTTGTTGTTTTCTTCGGCACTTACGCTGGCGTTTTTCGGGGCATTGCGTATCGGGGAATTAGTTTCGTCAAAAAAAGCTGATCCGTCGGGTCTAATGGTTTCGGATCTGTCGGTTTTTAGCTCGCACTTGTTTTTGTTTGTTAGGAAATCTAAAACAGATCAATTGGGGCGAGGCGTTAGGTTAAAGATTGATTCTATTCCAGATAAGAATTTTTGTCCAGTGGCCAACGCCAGCCGCTGGCTTCAAGTTAGGCCAAGCCTTCCTGGTCCATTATTTATTCATTTGGACGGCACACCGGCGACAATCTTTCAGTTTAATGCGGTTTTGAAAAAATGTTTGCAGTTATTAGGTAAAAATCATTTAAGAATTACGTCTCACTCTTTCCGGATAGGAGCAGCAACTGAAGCGTCGAGATCCGGCCTTTTGGATTCGCAGATTATGCAACTGGGCAGATGGGAGTCGGGTAGATTTAAGCTTTATGTTAGACACGATTTATATGATAACTGATTTTGATTTTATTTCAGGTGCCAAAATTATCTGGATTATAGGACATTCCTATGTTTTTTGGGCCCAGAAGAGAGCCAAACAACGTTATTATTCTGAAAATCTTGCTTTGAGTCAAGAGGTGGTTCAAGTTTTTTGGCACAGTGTGAGAGGCATGTCGTGGTACAATGTTATAGCAGAATTTGAGAAATGCTTTTGTAAATTTCCATCTCCAGATTTAGTAGTTTTTCATCTGGCCGGTAATGATCTCGGGAAAACCAAAACCTTGGACTTGTTAGCTTTGTTGAGATCGGATTTTATTTATTTTAAGCAATCTTCTCCGTTTACTTCTTTTGTTTTTTCTGAGATCATTCCTAGGTTGCTTTGGAATAGAGTCGAACTCGTTTTTTTAGAGAAAATTCGGAAGAGGGTTAATCGGGTTATGTCTAAGTTTCTTCCTTTGATTAACAGCTTTTCTTTCAGACATGTGGACTTAGAAGGATTTTTACCCGGTCTCCACAGGAACGACTTAATTCATCTTTCCGATATTGGATTGGACATTTTTAACCTAGATCTCCAAACGATGGTGGAAAAATGGCTGTCTGGTTGTGGGGGGGCCATGTCTCTTTGAGACTTGGCTTGTGGAAAATTGCCCTTATGGGTGGATTGGTTTATAAGGTGTTTTAAACTTCCGGTTAATTTAAGAGTTTAATTTTAAGGTCAAAATGTTTGTTATGAAATTTAAGTAACTCAAAAATAAATGACACGGCCATTAATTCCACCTTTTGTTTGTTGTGTCTATTTATTGTATGAATGGGCCTTGTGAAGCCATGTAAGTCCTCCCCCGTCCATAATAGCAGAATTATAAGGGGGGTCTCATGGCTTGACAGGCCCTAAATGTGAAGAATATGGTTTTAATGCTATGAAGGGGTTAATTTGGTTTTGTAAAAGTTAGCTCTGGCAGTGTGCCAGGAGCGGTTTGAACTGGTTTTATCCAGCTTGCTTGGAGTTTGAATTAACGGCTTTTTATTGGCCGTTGGGTTTTTGGCGGGCTTTTTAGAAGGTTATAAAAAGCCCAGCAGTTTGAATCCCACCCTCCCTCCCCTATTTTATGGTTGTTATCCTGTCGTGATCATTTGTTTTGGAGGAAAATTGCCCTTATGGGTGGATTGGTTTATAAGGTGTTTTAAACTTCCGGTTAATTTAAGAGTTTAATTTTAAGGTCAAAATGTTTGTTATGAAATTTAAGTAACTCAAAAATAAATGACACGGCCATTAATTCCACCTTTTGTTTGTTGTGTCTATTTATTGTATGAATGGGCCTTGTGAAGCCATGTATGGGCGCTGGAACACTGACTGATAATGATTGTCACGTGTGCAAATATGGTGTCTGTGAGACAAAGATAACCGCAGAGAAGATGATCACCAGAGCACAGTTCTGAAGCACCTAATGCCTGATTCTGTTTCTTTTTTACTTTAGAAGGAAAGATTTTTAGAGCAGAAAGTACTTTAAACTTAAAAAGCAGCGTTTTTGCTTCCATTTTTTTTTGCCACTTTTTCATGCAACTTGCAGATCCGCAAGTGATTTACAGTACAATGTAAATAAATAGGAAAAAAAATGCTGTGCTAATGGTGTGGAAAATTCCGCATGGAAAACGCAGTGGATTGAAAGAAGGAGCATGTCACTTCTTTTGTGTGGATCTGCAGCGTTTCTGCACCCATTCCATAATAGAAATCCGCAAGGGTAAAAAACGCATGAAATCCGCAGGAAAACCGCACAAAATCAGCAAGAAAAACGCATCAAATCTGTACTTGCGTTTTCTGCCAGGAGATGCAGATTTTGTGCAGAAAATTCTGCCCCCAAATCTGTAACGTGTGCACATAGCCTAAGGCTATGTGCCCACGTTGCGGAATTGCCTGTGGAATTTTTTGTGCGGATTCTGCATCTCTTGGCAGAAAAAGCAGGTGCGGATTTGATGCGTTTTTTATGCGAATTTGCTGGGGATTTTGTGCGGATTTCTTGCATTTTTTACCCCTGCGGATTTCTATAATGGAATGGGTACAAAAACGCTGCAGATCCGCACAAAAGAAGTGACATGCTAATTCTATTAATCCGCAGCGTTTCTGCACGGAATTTTCCGCACCATTAGCACAGCGGGGTTTTTTTTGTCTGTTTTTTTCTGATTGATTTATATTGTACTGTAAATCACTTGCGTATCTGCAGCGTTTCTGCACGGAGGAAATCTGCAACGTGTGCACATACCCTAAGTGTCTTTTCAGCATTTTTGCAGCATTTTTGCAGCATTTTTTCACCCACAGAAAGTAATCAGTAAGTGCAAAAAAATGCAGGGATCAGGTTTTGCTGCGTTTTTGGTGCAAAAACCAAAGGAAGTTGCATCATGTTTTTTTTTTTTTTTTTTGGGGGGGGGGCACTAAACGTTATCAGCATGCACAAGAGACAATAAAAAAAACGCAACAAAACCTGCTGTTTGTAAGCACTTCTTCACTGTCAAGAGAGCAGGTTTTGCCTGCAGAAAAAAACACACAGCAAAAACGCAACATGTGAACACAGCTTTACACACTACAGTGATGTTTTCCATGTTAGACCCATGTGCTCGGGTTCTATCACATAAAATAAGGTGGTGCTACATAATAATATTAATAGTATATCTTATTCCAGGCTTCATAGACTTTCCCATTTACACTGAAGGCTGCAGATAGCATATAATTGTAGTGCTATCCTACACTAAGTTAGGTATACTGGGATATTCTGTCCTTGGGGGGTAACCTAATTATACAGTATCAGGTATCAGTATCCCCCTGTGACAGTACAAATCCAACTTAATTTGTATTTTATGTCACTTATTGTAGGAAGGACATTTCTATTCTATTTGAAGAGCAAACAGGAGCCTTGCGTCAAATATAAAATAACGCAATACAAAGTGTTACTTCATATGTATGTATGACTGAGCGGGACAAAAACATTGTTTAGAATATAGGGACGTATATTAATGCCCTGTGCGGGATACAATGGTGCACATACATTACATGCCTGATCATGTCAGGATAATTAAGTGGAGCGCCAATTAGTTTACAAGGCTCTGCACCAGGTATGTCACATGGCTCACAATATGGCATCAATGTGAACCTGTCCGAAAATGTCTTCAAAGCAAGCATAAAGCCTTAACACTCCCGTAAATACATCTCTAACAGCATGGCAGAAAATGCAATATCATATAAATTGCAACACCCAACAAATGTATTCTTCAAGTCAAAAAAAATGATCTAGTAACATGCAAAAAAATCCAGTCTAGGAAGGCTATATAGATATATATATATATATATATATATATATATATATATATATATATATATATATGCAAAAAAGTAACAGACATTGCTGTAGATCCACTGGAGAAACTCCTACATGCTGAGTGCAAAACCTGTGCAACACTTTGGGGTGACTGCCTCCTTCCATTACATCACTAGCAGCATGGCAATAAAATCAAACATGTCATACAAAAACATTGCGATCCATAACCTGCAGTACACAAAATGTTCATTTATTTGTATTGTATCATCACGCAGCAGTGTGTAATGATGACCGCCATAAAACCATTTATGTAGGACTACTAAATATTTTTATATTTTGGGGGAATCTGAATTACACTGGGAGAAGAGTATTGCGGCACTCCTCTTAATCAATGAATCCAGCTCTTTCATTCAGCTCCATTGCTACAGGTATATACAATCCACTCACTCGCCATGTTTTTTGCCTTTACAAACATTTGTGAAATAATAGCTTGCTCTAAATTGCACCTTGAATATGACAATGGTACTGTAATTGGAGCCATCGGTGTAACAAGCTTTTAAAAAATAGTCTACGGTCACCTGTGAGTGGTATTACTGAAAAGTTGAAGTGTTTAGGAACCACAGCAACTTAGCCACAAAGTGACAACCATGACAACCAAGCTACAGAGCATGCCAAGACATTTTGGACAATTGTGTGCTTCCAACTTTGCGGGAATCAATAGACAAAGGAACACCCAGATAGTTGTCAGCGCTTCCGTCACAAGATTCTCGTGGATATCAAATATAATCATTTATTTAGGAGTTACAGGATAAAACAACGCGTTTCGACTCCAACATCCCGGAGTCGTCTTCAGGTTATTAAAAAATATATATCATTTTGCTGGAATAGTTTCTGCTCTAGAATGTCTGTGCCCTAGTGCATAAAGCAACATCCATAAAGACATGGTTGAATGAGATTTGTGTGGAAGAACCTGACTGACCACACAAAGCTCTAACCCCAAATCTATAGTACACCCACCTTTGAGAAAAACTAGAACTATGATTGCAAGCGAGGTCCTCCCATCCAACATCAGTGTCTGACCTCATAAATGCTGTTCTTTGTGAATGGACAAAAATTCCCACAGACACACTCCAAAATGTTGAAATCTTGTAAAGTTCTCCCAGAAGAATGGAAATTTCAAGCACCAGCACCATATTAAAATCTAAGGATTTAGAATGGAATGTTATAAAAGCTCCTGTCAGTGTAAGGAGTGGGATCTGTCTCAGTTCCACCCCTCAATGTGTCTCGGATGCAGTTTCTGATTGCTTAGCCATCCAGTCGGGTACAGGGGCGGCTGAAGCTGGCAGTTGTTTAATTGATAGCTCAGTCGTCCAGTCTGGTGCAAGGGCATGCTGAACTGTCATCGTTTTGACAGCTCGGCCATCCAATCGTAGACTGGGAGGTGCTGGCTGCCTCCAGGTGTTCATTGTGCAAGGTGATTATTTAGCTGGGATGTTAGTCCCAGACCTCTGCCAGACGTACTGTACATTCAGCTATGTGTGGTTTGTCACTCTGCACCTTGTGTTCTGTTTGTTGATCTTTCATTGCCTGACTGTGAACCTCGTTATGACCATCCATCTGTTGAACCCCTTTGCTCTGATCGGTTATCCTCCTGGTATTTTGACCTCAGACCGTTACCTACTATGCCTTTGTCTCTTCCTTCCAATTATGACGAACACTCCTGGCTTTTGACCACGGACTCCTTGACTACCCCGGCTCACGACTTCTCCGTGAGAAGTGACTCAGCGTCACAGTGTCCATGTAGTGTATTTTCTATATAAAACTTTAATATCATTTTAATGGGAGTTCCAAACCAAAACCCACCTCTGTATTCTATTACGTTCTGGTTCTTACCTTTATTGCAGAAATTGTCCAAGCTTTACGTGTTGTGTTTGCTTTTTCCCTATTTGAATAAAGTAGGTGGTAGATTTGAATTTTTCCGTAGTGTCGGGGGTTTTTTAGAATTAAAAAAAATGAAACACTTTGCATTACTTTTTTTAAGCCAAGCTCTCTACAAACAAACATAGATTGGATGTTCATCTGAGCAGAAGAAAACTAAGGAAGAATTTATCTAGAGATGATTATTTTAGGTCAGTTTTCCTTCTGGCTGCATTATCATTATTTGCGCTGAATTTGTGAAAGTGTCACACAATGTTTGATAAATTTGATAAACGTTTAGCCTGTCTTTAGATGTAAGACTTCTAGCTAGGACTGATTTCCCATGCCACCTTCCTGCTACAGTAATTTTGCTACATTTTGGGCAACATTTTTTCAAAAGTCACATGTGATGAATATGGCTAAAATAATGAAAACGATGCACCCGCCTCTTTTGATGCATTAAGAAAAAAGATGGACTTGGCCCAAAATGCTTTCAAAATAGTGCTGGGTCTTTTGTAAAAGTTTTTTAAAATATAAGTTTATACAAAATGATCCAAATTCAAGCCCAAAACATAACAAGTTCCACTTAGTATTTTTTATGCAGCTTTCAGTCATGCCTGAAACAATTAGTCACCGCTTTCAGCATCGAGAATGGTGGCTGTAAGCATGTCCCAGCCCTGACTGACAGCAACTCTGCCGTGCATCAGTAATGTATGAACAAGAAGAACAGATAACAATTAATGTAAAAAAAAAAAACACTTATCCTGACCAGACTGTTGAAATCTGATGCAAACTAGAACACGAGTGTAAATGCCAAAGAAAGCAATAATGTGGGCTCAGTCTAAAGCTGGACATACACTTGAGACAACCATATCTTCCCCATACTGCCACCTATACTGTATGAGAGAGGGATCCGGGCAAACGGATATTATAAAACATGTTAATTAAAACCCAATCTATCTGATGTTGGATTTCGATGCATCAGCTTTCAGTATTATGCTCCCGAAGACAAGCAGATCCTACACTGAAAGGACTGTGCAGATTCACAATTGCTACTTTTATTGCATCAATGTCTAAATCCATCACACTCAGTTGTACGTTGTATTTGCAGATAGCTGACAATTGAGAAGACTGAAATCTGTCTGCTGAAAGCTCAGATCATCAGCTGGAGAATCTGTTACCAAAGCTGACATTACACATGTATCCAGTGTATTCAGGCTTTTACCAGGAATAGGGAATAGAGCCTTCTACATGATATTTGCCTCTTAAAGTGTATTAAGGCCTCAAACACCATTTTTCTTAAAAAAAACGAAAAAAAAAAAACCTGTATCCTTTTTTGCGCAGCTTTCTCTGTGGCTTTTGTTCTCAATCATTTTTCTATAGGCTCTCCATGGAAATGTAAAACTAAACACATACTAAAATGTATGAGTAAAAGAAAATGTCACGGTAAATGCTTGGAAGAAGCACGTCACACTGTTCTACAAGCTGAAATAAAACTACAAAAATACTATGTGTGAATGAAGCCTTAGGCTATGTGCACTCGTAGAATCGTCCACTGCGGATTTTTCCGCAGCGGATTTAATAAATCTGCAGGACAAAAACACCGCATTTTTCCTGCGGATTTATTGCAGATTTACCGCGGTTTTTGTGCGGATTCTACTGCGGTTTTACACCTGCGGTTTCTGTTATGGAGCAGGTGTAAAACCGCTGCGGATTCTGCACAAAGTATTGACATGCTGCGGAATGTAAACCGCTGCGTTTCTGCGCGTTTTTTTCCGCAGCATGGGCACAGCGTTTTTGCTTTCCCATAGGTTTACATCGTACTGTAAACTCATGGGAAACTGCTGCGGATCCGCAGCAAAATCTGCATCGTGTGCACAGAGCCTCAAGGTGGACATTTTATGCTATGGCTTTTAATGCTAGGTGCCAGAATTTATACTTTGTAAAAATGAATGACAATATTGCTTGGAATGGACCATGGAAATGGCAATGAATGCATATCCATCGCCTAAGTGTGTGAATTGTGCTACTATCGCAAGTAAATGACCATGGTTCCTTGTAAGTACACACATTTGTCACAGTTCTACAAAGAATGCATACACAGGATTGGCAGCTTACAAATTATTCCTGGTGACGTTATACCTAAGGATATCCTTAATACGCCATATTATATCATATAATATGAGTCTTACACATGCTTACTGTGCGCAATTTAGCGGTATATATATGTAACGTATAGATAGATTGTAAATGTTTTGCATCTTCTGAAAAACATATGTTACTATGCATCTTGTAAGTAGTTTCAGAAACACCAATAAAACTATGGGCCGGATTCACTATTTCACTTGGACCTGTTTTTGTGTTGAGATTTTGCTGCTTTGCACCTATTTATTGTTTACTCCAAATCCATCTTTCCATTGGTGACTTTGTAACGTTCATTTTATATGTAGTTGTCTATTTTGTTGTTTTTTGTTTTCTTTTTAGTTTGCAAATACGGGCATGGTTTCGGATCTCCAGATGTTGTGGCTTTTCAAAAAGTCACAAATGTTCTCCGTCCCCTCCCCCATGGCAAAATGTTGTAAAATGTGCAGAATTTTGCACTAGAAAAGTTCCAAAATCGTTAAAGACGGGGGGAGAAGAGGCAAACTTTTTAACTTTGCGCAAAATTTAATGAATTTGACTCATAAAGAGCGAGTGAATACCACAAGACGCTAAAAAGCAAAGTGACAAAAATAAGGCGCAAGTGACAAATAGGGCCCCATGTTTCACGATGAACATCCAAAATGTGTCCTCTCTAAACAAATGGAAAACCAATCTAGTCTCCAGAGTGGTATTCCTGGGAAACAATGGTAATATATAGACATTATAAATGCCAACAAGCAGAAAAGGAAGGGGAGTGGATCCTATGATCCCATATCCAGGCTGTGTATGACTCAACAAATAAGCTAAAGTCAACATGTCATAATCAGGGAGGATTGAATACTTCGAACACGAGGTCTGCTGCTCATGATGGAACCTCTCATGGTTGTATAATGGATTACATAAGATTTATAAGGCTGGAGTTAAAGTCCCAATAGCAACCATACAAAAATACACTACAAAATGAAAAACAATGAGGGTACATGCACAGTCTGCTCCTGGAGCCACATAAAGAACCATGTTTAAGGCACACAACATGAAGACCTTCAAACTACAGCAAATATAGAATGACCATGAACTCTGCCGGACACACAAGACAAGAAGCTGGCGGTGGGATTAAAGCTACACATAGCCACAGCGCTGGGTATATACTGCCCGCTATGTTTGCTGTAGAGTGATAGTCAGCCATTCCCCATACATTATCAATGTAACATAAAGGTGGCATACGTCTTCATTTATTTTCTACCACTGAACAACAATATAGGTCACCGTGCATAAGCAATAAATGAAATTATATGCTTTAGAAATTAGTAAAAGCCTAGAAGACAAAATAATCCTGCAGCCATCGATGACACTAGATATTAATAATTAGGTGTCAGCACTAAACTCACTGGCATTTGTATTAGACTGTGTTTACACAATGAGGTTTTTACACTGGGTATTTTCGATAAATTACAACTTCATGACACATCCAAAACTCACCAAAAGCTCATGGGGAAGAAGCCTCCCTGAAAAATAGCACTGAACCATCAACTTGGCAGAACTAAGACAGCGCCACCGTGTGGCCAGTTTATCATGAAGCATGGTGTACTGTTTAGTAGGATGTGGTCTATCGCATTAACCATTACATAACTCACACACTATAACCATTGGATTACAATATTAATTATACGGTATTTTTCAGTATAAAATGAATTTATTCTAGGGAACAATAAGAAGTCACCCAGCGGGCATATTGCATTGGCTGGTATAGATCTGTAGCGAGGAATATTCCAGCAATGACTCCAGACATCACTATACTGATAAGATATCATGTCATTCTTTGCAGCAAACGTGTTGGCATCAGAGCTGCCAACCTAGGAGGACTCGAGGTGACTGTACCTGGGGTGAGAGAAGTGGCTGGCATGTGCCAATGCATTGCTTCCCAACTCCTCCTGGCCCCACGGGTGATCCACAAGTGGCCACACAGCCCCCACTCTGGCCAGTAAGGGGGCTCCGGGGTCTGCTGTCAGTGATCAGAATGGAGGCATCGGCTCGGGTAATCCACGGGCTCCAGAGGAAAACACGTGCAATAATCCAAGGCAGGGAGCTCCACTGTGATAAATCCACGCGGAGAGGAGCCGCTCCTGTGCTGCTGTGTCTCACTCCCTCTCTCCCCAATGGGCCCTCCACTTAATTCCGCGATCGTCAGCGCCCACGTCAGCGGAGGAGGTCACAGGCTCGTGTTCCTCGCCTGCATCGCTCTCCCCGCTGCCGGCGATCGTCTCCCCGGAGTGCCGTGCCATGAGGAGGGGGCACCAGGGACCTACTTCAGGGATGCCACACTCAGGAGCGGCGGGGAAATGGCACTAACCTGTCCTTGTGTGGTGATAGAGGCGACCACCAAAGTCCACACCGCGCCCCCCACTTATCACCTGCCCACACCTGCCGGAGACACTTCCCACAGAGAGCCGCCACTCGTGGTATCTTTATGGCCACTTCACCACAGACACGAACCTTCCCGAGGGTCACACTGCTCCATACATAATAGAGCTAGTAGCTCGGCAGTGTCCTTGGAAACACGCTGGGATTTGTAGTGCCAAAAATAGAACACTGGGAAAGAAACCAAACCCCAACAGCAAATGGTCGAATTGTAACTACATGAGGTGAACAATCCGCACTGAGTAATGATACCCACCCAGAGCATGGCAGACCAGCAAGCGGGCACACTGGTGGAAGTGGGGGGCAGAAGCCGGGGACACCCCTCTCACTGTATACCGGGCCCGGACTATTAGCGTTTGTACTGTCTGTACCAGCTACATATGTGTGTGTATATATATATATATACGTGTGTGTGTGTGTGTATATATACAGTATATCTATATATATGCGTGTGTGTAATTATATATATATATGTATGCGTGTGTGTGTATATATATATATATATATATATATATATATATATATATATATATATATATATTAGATGGTGGCCCGATTCTAACACATTGGGTATTCTAGAATATGTATGTATGTACAGTATGTAGCAGCCACATAGTATATAACACAGGCAACACAGTATATCATACAGCCCATGGAGTATATAACACAGCCCACGCAGTATATAGCAGCCACGCAGTATATAACACAGGCCAAGCAGTATATAACACAGCCCACGCAACATATAGCACAGCCCACGGAGTATATAACACAGCCCACGTACTATATAACAGCCCACGCAGTATATAGCAGCCACGCAGTATATAACACAGGCCAAGCAGTATATAACACAGCCCACGCAACATATAGCACAGCCCACGGAGTATATCATACAGCCCACGGAGTATATCACACTGTCCATGCAGTATATAGCAGCCACGCGGTATTTAGCAGTGTGGGCACCATATCCCTGTTAAAAAAAATAATTAAAATAAAAAATAGTTATATACCTGTGTATATATATATATATATATATATATATATATATATATATATATAAATATAATAGGAAAAAAAGGGAACAGCACAACTTAAGTACTTATCTTCGGGTGCAAGGCCCCAGGCAACCAGTCCAACGATTGCACCAAATTCACAAAGAAAAAAAGAGGCAGCACTCCATAATAAAGTGAAAAAAAGTGGAAGGTTTTAATCGACCCACATAGCCGGGCGACGTTTCAGCTCCATCATCTTGGCTTGAGAAAGGCTCAGATGGAGCTGAAACGTCGCCCGGCTATGTGGGTCGATTAAAACCTTCCACTTTTTTTCACTTTATTATGGAGTGCTGCCTCTTTTTTTCTTTGTATATATAGATATATATATATATAAAATGTATGACTGTTTGTGTATATATATAAGTATGCGTGTGTGTATATATATGTATATGTGTATGCGTGTGTGTGTGTGTATATATATATATATATATATATATATATATGCCTGTGTGTATATATCTGTATATGTATGCGTATATATATATATATATACACATATACACATATATGTATGCGTGTGTGTATGTGTGTATATATATATATATACTACCTATTGAACCCGTTCTACGCCCGGGTGGCGAGCATTTATATTGGTATATGGTCTCCATCATGTGCTGCTGCCATCCTGCGCCCGTTCTATCATGTGCTGCTGCCATCCTGCGCCCGTTCTGTCATGCGCTGCTGCCATCCTGCGCCCGTTCTGTCATGTGCTGCTGCCATCCTGCGCCCGTTCTGTCATGCGCTGCTGCCATCCTGCGCCCGTTCTGTCATGTGCTGCTCCCATCCTGCGCCCATTGTGTCATGTGCTGCTCCCATCCTGCGCCCCCGTTCTGTCATGTGCTGCTGCCATCCTGCGCCCGTTCTGTCATGTGCTGCTCCCATCCTGCTGCCATCCTGCGCCCCTTATGTCATGCGCTGCTGCCATCCTGCGCCCGTTCTGTCATGTGCTGCTGCCATCCTGCGCCCGTTCTGTCATGTGCTGCTGCCATCCTGCGCCCGTTCTGTCATGTGCTGCTCCCATCCTGCGCCCGTTCTGTCATATGCTGCTGCCATCCTGCGCCCGTTCTGTCATGTGCTGCTGCCATCCCCATCCTGCGCCCGTTCTGTCATGCGCTGCTGCCATCCTGCGCCCGTTCTGTCATGTGCTGCTCCCATCCTGCTGCCATCCTGCGCCCGTTATGTCATGCGCTGCTGCCATCCTGCGCCCGTTCTGTCATGTGCTGCTGCCATCCTGCGCCCGTTGTCATGTGCTGCTGCCATCCTGCGCCCGTTCTGTCATGTGCTGCTCCCATCCTGCTGCCATCCTGTGCCCGTTATGTCATGCGCTGCTGCCATCCTGCGCCCGTTCTGTCATGTGCTGCTGCCATCCTGCGCCCGTTCTGTCATGTGCTGCTGCCATCCTGCGCCCGTTCTGTCATGTGCTGCTGCCATCCTGCGCCCGTTCTGTCATGTGCTGCTGCCATCCTGCGCCCGTTCTGTCATGTGCTGCTGCCATCCTGCGCCCGTTCTGTCATGTGCTGCTCCCATCCTGCGCCCGTTCTGTCATATGCTGCTGCCATCCTGCGCCCGTTCTGTCATGTGCTGCTGCCATCCCCATCCTGCGCCCGTTCTGTCATGCGCTGCTGCCATCCTGCACCCGTTCTGTCATGTGCTGCTCCCATCCTGCTGCCATCCTGCGCCTGTTATGTCATGCGCTGCTGCCATCCTGCGCCCGTTCTGTCATGTGCTGCTGCCATCCTGCGCCCGTTGTCATGTGCTGCTGCCATCCTGCGCCCGTTCTGTCATGTGCTGCTCCCATCCTGCTGCCATCCTGCGCCCGTTATGTCATGCGCTGCTGCCATCCTGCGCCCGTTCTGTCATGTGCTGCTGCCATCCTGCGCCCGTTCTGTCATGTGCTGCTGCCATCCTGCGCCCGTTCTGTCATGTGCTGCTGCCATCCTGCGCCCGTTATGTCATGCGCTGCTGCCATCCTGCGCCCGTTCTGTCATGTGCTGCTGCCATCCTGCGCCCGTTCTGTCATGTGCTGCTGCCATCCTGCGCCCGTTCTGTCATGTGCTGCTGCCATCCTGCGCCCGTTCTGTCATGTGCTGCTGCCATCCTGCGCCCGTTCTGTCATGTGCTGCTGCCATCCTGCGCCCGTTCTGTCATGTGCTGCTCCCATCCTGCGCCCGTTCTGTCATATGCTGCTGCCATCCTGCGCCCGTTCTGTCATGTGCTGCTGCCATCCCCATCCTGCGCCCGTTCTGTCATGCGCTGCTGCCATCCTGCACCCGTTCTGTCATGTGCTGCTCCCATCCTGCTGCCATCCTGCGCCTGTTATGTCATGCGCTGCTGCCATCCTGCGCCCGTTCTGTCATGTGCTGCTGCCATCCTGCGCCCGTTGTCATGTGCTGCTGCCATCCTGCGCCCGTTCTGTCATGTGCTGCTCCCATCCTGCTGCCATCCTGCGCCCGTTATGTCATGCGCTGCTGCCATCCTGCGCCCGTTCTGTCATGTGCTGCTGCCATCCTGCGCCCGTTCTGTCATGTGCTGCTGCCATCCTGCGCCCGTTCTGTCATGTGCTGCTGCCATCCTGCGCCCGTTCTGTCATGTGCTGCTGCCATCCTGCGCCCGTTCTGTCATGTGCTGCTGCCATCCTGCGCCCGTTCTGTCATGTGCTGCTGCCATCCTGTGCCCGTTCTGTCATGTGCTGCTCCCATCCTGCGCCACTATTGTATTCTATGCCCCCGTATGCTGCTGCCATATAAAAAAAAAAAATACCATACTCACCTATCGTCCGGCTCCACTGCAGGTGTGTTCAAGAAAATGGCGCCGGAAAGCGCGGACTGCGCAGGCGCCGATTCCTGCTGCTGGAATTGGCGCCTGCGCAGTCCGCGCTCTCCGGCGCCATTTTCTTGAAGACACACCTGCAGTGGAGCCGGAGTGTGTCTTCAAGAAAATGGCGCCGGAAAGCGCGGACTGAGCAGGCGCCGATTCCGGCAGCAGGAATGGGCGCCTGCGCAGTCCGCGCTTTCCGGCGCCATTTTCTTGAACACACACTCCGGCTCCTCTGCCTGTGACTGGACTCTGTCACAGCAGAGGAGGCGGAAGACGGAGCCGCACGCAGCGCTGGAACGGAGGACAGGTGAATATACTTACCCTACCTCCTGGCGCGTCCACGGTCCCTGGCTCTCCGGTGGAGATCGCGGTATGCGTTCAGTGCTTACGCATACCGCGATCTCCTGGGAGCGTCACTCTGTGGGGTCCAGACTGCGCCGGCGCTTGCGCCTGCGCAGTCTATAAAGGCTTCGGACAGAGTGACGCTCCCAGCGTAATATTATAGATATATGCATATACAGCATGTGTGTTTGTACTTGTGTGTGTGTGTGTATATATATGCACATAAAGTGCATACACTATCTATCTATACACACACATATACAGTATATACAGGTATATATATATATATATATATATATATATAAACACACAGGTATACACACACACATATATATATATATATATATACAGTATATGCAGGTGTATATATATATATATATATATATTCATATATATATATATACACACACAGGTATACACACATAAAACAAAAAACTTGCTATACTCACCCTCCGCCGCCTTTGCCGCTCCTCGCCACGCTCCCGGGACCGCTCGATTGCAAGCGGCAGCTTCCGGTCCCGTCCCAGGGCTGGTGTGCGACAAGGACCTGCCGTGACGTCACAGTCATGTGACCGCGACGTCATCATAGGTCCTGCTCACACCAGCCCTGGGACCGGAAGCTGCCGCTTGCAATCGAGCGGTCCTGGGAGCGTGGCGAGGAGCGGCAAAGGCGGCGGATGGTGAGTATAGCAGGACTTCAACGGGCCTTCGGAAGGTGAGTATATGTTTTTTTTTTTTTTAAGTCTCTATACTACGTGGCTGGGCAATATACTACGTGGCTCTGCTATATACTATGTGGCTGGGCAATATACTACGTGACTGGGCAATATACCATACTATAGCGAGACCGCTAAGCCATCTGGGTAATTTCGCAATGCATCCTGGGAACGGAAGATGGCAGCAGCCGCGCGCATAGTTTCGCTGGATCCCAGGGGGTGAGTATATAACTATTTTTTATTTTAATTATTTTTTTTAACAGGGATATGGTGCCCACACTGCTAAATACCGCGTGGCTGCTATATACTGCATGGACAGTGTTATATACTCCGTGGGCTGTGTTATATACTGCGTGGCCTGTGTTATATACTGCGTGGCTGCTATATACTGTGTGGGCTGTGTTATATAGTACGTGGGCTGTGTTATATACTGCGTGGCCTGTGTTATATACTGCGTGGCTGCTATATACTGCATGGGCTGTGTTATATAGTATGTGGCTGTGTGATATACTCCGTGGGCTGTATGATATACTCCGTGGGCTGTGCTATATGTTACGTGGGCTGTGTTATATACTACGTCGTCTGTGTTATATACTGCGTGGCTGCTATATACTGCATGGGCTGTGTTATATACTGCGTGGGCTGTGTTATATACTGCGTGGGCTGTATGATATTCTGCGTGGCCTGTGTTATATACTGCGTGGCTGCTATATACTGCATGGGCTGTGTTATATACTGCATGGGCTGTGTTATATACTGCGTGGGCTGTGTTATATACTGCGTGGGCTGTATGATATTCTGCGTGGCCTGTGTTATATACTGCGTGGCTGCTATATACTGCATGGGCTGTGTTATATACTGCGTGGGCTGTTTTATATACTCCGTGGGCTGTATGATATTCTGCGTGGCCTGTGTTATATACTGCGTGGCTGCTATATACTGCATGGGCTGTGTTATATACTGCATGGGCTGTGTTATATACTGCGTGGGCTGTGTTATATACTGCGTGGGCTGTATGATATTCTGCGTGGCCTGTGTTAAATACTACGTGGCTGCTACATACATATTCTAGAATACCCGATGTGTTAGAATCGAGCCACTATACACACACACACACACACACACACACACACACACACACACACACACACACACACAATTACACACACGCACATATATAGATATACTGTGTATATACATACACACACACACTCTCAGGTAGCACAGGGCTGCAGCATATAATGCCCACAAGGCCACAACATACAGGGCAAACACCCGGCTGCGCACTGACACCACACTGCCATTACCATACCCCCATCAGGCAGGGTGCCACATCCCGCCGGGCACAGGGGCTCTGGGGGGCACAGGGGCTCTGGGGGGCACAGGCCGCGATGCCAGATGGGTGGTAAAGTGTTATTATTGCTGTGTTACATTGCACAACCATTAACTACAGAAACCGTGCCTGTCATGTGCTGTCACAGCAACTCTGCGCATGCGTTCTAGTGTGTCAGGAGTGCACGAGCGGCCGGCATTACAGGGTTAATGGGAACAGGCAGCCTGCACTGCACAACACAGGACTGCTGGGGACTCATTACCGGCGCCCATAGGGACTGAAGCTCCGGCACAGCCATGGGCTGCCATGGTCAACGCACCACACGATCCGCTCAACTGATAAACCCAGGTTACATTCTACAGCTCTGTGTGCCCTCTCCTCCACTGTAGAACTACAAGTAGCAGATGGCTCTGGACCGTTCTGCTGGAACGTGTTCCACTTCCTCAATGGTCGTTCTACATCAGAGGCTGAAGAGTTAAACCTTTCCCTGAAGCAGCACCGAGATCCCAGGATTACATTGTAACCCCTCCGTACCCGGACCCCGAGGGCGGTGACCTCCAAACCTCACACGGTGGGGGGCACAAATATTAGGAATAACTTGTGTGTATATACAACAACGTCACATCGGAGATGACCAGGAGTAGTGGGGAGGAGGCTGTCACATGTAGCAGGGCTGAGATTGTCATTTGTCACATGTAGCAGGGCTGAGATTGTCATTTGTCACATGTAGCAGGGCTGAGATTGTCATTTGCCACATGCAGCAGAGCTGAGATTGTCATTTGTCACATGTAGCAGAGGTGAGATTGTCATTTGTCACATGTAGCAGAGGTGAGATTGTCATTT
The DNA here is from genome assembly GCF_032444005.1 of Ranitomeya imitator. Classification (NCBI taxonomy): domain Eukaryota; kingdom Metazoa; phylum Chordata; class Amphibia; order Anura; family Dendrobatidae; genus Ranitomeya; species Ranitomeya imitator. The sequence goes on along the minus strand of NC_091285.1, from coordinate 395,928,605 downwards.
GTCACATGTAGCAGGGCTGAGATTGTCATTTGTCACATGCAGCAGAGCTGAGATTGTCATTTGCCACATGCAGCAGAGCTGAGATTGTCATTTGTCACATGTAGCAGAGGTGAGATTGTCATTTGTCACATGTAGCAGAGCTGAGATTGTCATTTGTCACATGCAGCAGAGCTGAGATTGTCATTTGCCACATGCAGCAGAGCTGAGATTGTCATTTGCCACATGCAGCAGAGCTGAGATTGTCATTTGTCACATGTAGCAGAGGTGAGATTGTCATTTGTCACATGTAGCAGAGCTGAGATTGTCATTTGTCACATGCAGCAGAGCTGAGATTGTCATTTGCCACATGCAGCAGAGCTGAGATTGTCATTTGTCACATGTAGCAGAGGTGAGATTGTCATTTGTCACATGTAGCAGAGCTGAGATTGTCATTTGTCACATGTAGCAGAGGTGAGATTGTCATTTGTCACATGCAGCAGAGGTGAGATTGTCATTTGTCACATGCAGCAGAGCTGAGATTGTCATTTGCCACATGCAGCAGAGCTGAGATTGTCATTTGTCACATGTAGCAGAGGTGAGATTGTCATTTGTCACATGTAGCAGAGGTGAGATTGTCATTTGTCACATGTAGCAGAGCTGAGATTGTCATTTGTCACATGTAGCAGAGCTGAGATTGTCATTTGCCACATGCAGCAGAGCTGAGATTGTCATTTGTCACATGTAGCAGAGGTGAGATTGTCATTTGTCACATGTAGCAGAGGTGAGATTGTCATTTGTCACATGTAGCAGAGGTGAGATTGTCATTTGTCACATGTAGCAGAGCTGAGATTGTCATTTGTCACATGCAGCAGAGCTGAGATTGTCATTTGCCACATGCAGCAGAGCTGAGATTGTCATTTGTCACATGTAGCAGAGGTGAGATTGTCATTTGTCACATGTAGCAGAGCTGAGATTGTCATTTGTCACATGCAGCAGAGCTGAGATTGTCATTTGCCACATGCAGCAGAGCTGAGATTGTCATTTGTCACATGTAGCAGAGGTGAGATTGTCATTTGTCACATGTAGCAGAGCTGAGATTGTCATTTGTCACATGTAGCAGAGCTGAGATTGTCATTTGTCACATGTAGCAGAGCTGAGATTGTCATTTGTCACATGCAGCAGAGCTGAGATTGTCATTTGCCACATGCAGCAGAGCTGAGATTGTCATTTGTCACATGTAGCAGAGGTGAGATTGTCATTTGTCACATGCAGCAGAGCTGAGATTGTCATTTGCCACATGCAGCAGAGCTGAGATTGTCATTTGTCACATGTAGCAGAGGTGAGATTGTCATTTGTCACATGTAGCAGAGATGAGATTGTCATTTGTCACATGTAGCAGAGCTGAGATTGTCATTTGTCACATGTAGCAGAGCTGAGATTGTCATTTGTCACATGCAGCAGAGCTGAGATTGTCATTTGGCACATGTAGCAGAGGTGAGATTGTCATTTGTCACATGTAGCAGAGGTGAGATTGTCATTTGTCACATGTAGCAGAGCTGAGATTGTCATTTGGCACATGTAGCAGAGGTGAGATTGTCATTTGTCACATGTAGCAGTGCTGAGGGTGTTAGTTGTCACATGTAGCAGAGGTGAGATTGTCATTTGTCACATGTAGCAGAGCTGAGATTGTCATTTGGCACATGTAGCAGAGGTGAGATTGTCATTTGTCACATGTAGCAGAGGTGAGATTGTCATTTGTCACATGTAGCAGAGCTGAGATTGTCATTTGGCACATGTAGCAGAGGTGAGATTGTCATTTGTCACATGTAGCAGAGGTGAGATTGTCATTTGTCACATGTAGCAGAGCTGAGATTGTCATTTGGCACATGTAGCAGAGGTGAGATTGTCATTTGTCACATGTAGCAGAGGTGAGGTTTTACTTGTCACATGTAGCAGAGCTGAGATTGTCATTTGTCACATGTAGCAGAGGTGAGATTGTCATTTGTCACATGTAGCAGAGGTGAGATTGTCATTTGTCACATGTAGCAGAGCTGAGATTGTCATTTGGCACATGTAGCAGAGCTGAGATTGTCATTTGTCACATGTAGCAGAGGTGAGATTGTCATTTGTCACATGTAGCAGAGCTGAGATTGTCATTTGGCACATGTAGCAGAGGTGAGATTGTCATTTGTCACATGTAGCAGAGGTGAGGTTTTACTTGTCACATGTAGCAGAGCTGAGATTGTCATTTGTCACATGTAGCAGAGGTGAGATTGTCATTTGTCACATGTAGCAGAGGTGAGATTGTCATTTGTCACATGTAGCAGAGCTGAGATTGTCATTTGTCACATGCAGCAGAGCTGAGATTGTCATTTGCCACATGCAGCAGAGCTGAGATTGTCATTTGTCACATGTAGCAGAGGTGAGATTGTCATTTGTCACATGTAGCAGAGCTGAGATTGTCATTTGTCACATGCAGCAGAGCTGAGATTGTCATTTGCCACATGCAGCAGAGCTGAGATTGTCATTTGTCACATGTAGCAGAGGTGAGATTGTCATTTGTCACATGTAGCAGAGCTGAGATTGTCATTTGTCACATGTAGCAGAGGTGAGATTGTCATTTGTCACATGTAGCAGAGGTGAGATTGTCATTTGTCACATGCAGCAGAGCTGAGATTGTCATTTGCCACATGCAGCAGAGGTGAGGGTGTTACTTGTCACATGCAGCAGAGCTGAGATTGTCATTTGTCACATGTAGCAGAGGTGAGATTGTCATTTGTCACATGTAGCAGAGCTGAGATTGTCATTTGTCACATGTAGCAGAGCTGAGATTGTCATTTGTCACATGTAGCAGTGCTGAGGGTGTTAGTTGTCACATGCAGCAGAGCTGAGATTGTCATTTGTCACATGTAGCAGAACTGAGATTGTCATTTGTCACATGTAGCAGAGGAGAGGGTGTTACTTGTCACATGTAGCAGAGGTGAGGGTGTTACTTGTCACATGTAGCAGAGGTGAGGGTGTTACTTGTCACATGCAGCAGAGCTGAGATTGCCATTTGTCACATGCAGCAGAGCTGAGATTGCCATTTGTCACATGCAGCAGAGCTGAGATTGTCATTTGTCACATGTAGCAGAGCTGAGATTGTCATTTGCCACATGTAGCAGAGCTGAGATTGTCATTTGTCACATGTAGCAGAGCTGAGATTGTCATTTGTCACATGTAGCAGAGCTGAGATTGTCATTTGTCACATGTAGCAGAGGTGAGATTGTCATTTGTCACATGTAGCAGAGGTGAGGGTGTTACTTGTCACATGCAGCAGAGCTGAGATTGTCATTTGTCACATGTAGCAGAGCTGAGATTGTCATTTGTCACATGTAGCAGAGGTGAGGGTGTTACTTGTCACATGTAGCAGAGGTGAGGGTGTTACTTGTCACATGTAGCAGAGGTGAGGGTGTTACTTGTCACATGTAGCAGAGGTGAGGGTGTTACTTGTCACATGCAGCAGAGCTGAGATTGCCATTTGTCACATGCAGCAGAGCTGAGATTGTCATTTGTCACATGTAGCAGAGCTGAGATTGTCATTTGCCACATGTAGCAGAGCTGAGATTGTCATTTGTCACATGTAGCAGAGCTGAGATTATCATTTGTCACATGTAGCAGAGGTGAGATTGTCATTTGTCACATGTAGCAGAGGTGAGGGTGTTACTTGTCACATGTAGCAGAGGTGAGGGTGTTACTTGTCACATGTAGCAGAGGTGAGGGTGTTACTTGTCACATGTAGCAGCGATGAGGGTGTTACTTGTCACATGTAGCAGAGATGAGGGTGTTACTTGTCTCATGTAGCAGGGATGAGGGTGTTAGTTGTCACATGCAGCAGAGCTGAGATTGTCATTTGTCACATGTAGCAGAGCTGAGATTGTCATTTGTCACATGTAGCAGAGGTGAGGGTGTTACTTGTCACATGTAGCAGAGATGAGGGTGTTACTTGTCTCATGTAGCAGAGGTGAGGGTGTTAGTTGTCACATGCAGCAGAGCTGAAATTGTCATTTGTCACATGTAGCAGAGCTGAGATTGTCATTTGTCACATGTAGCAGAGGTGAGGGTGTTACTTGTCACATGTAGCAGAGGTGAGGGTGTTACTTGTCACATGTAGCAGAGATGAGGGTGTTACTTGTCTCATGTAGCAGAGGTGAGGGTGTTACTTGTCTCATGTAGCAGAGGTGAGGGTGTTACTTGTCTCATGTAGCAGAGATGAGGGTGTTACTTGTCACATGTAGCAGAGGTGAGGGTGTTACTTGTCACATGTAGCAGAGATGAGGGTGTTACTTGTCACATGTAGCAGAGGTGAGGGTGTTACTTGTCTCATGTAGCAGAGGTGAGGGTGTTACTTGTCTCATGTAGCAGAGGTAACATAGTAACATAGTAACATAGTTAGTAAGGCCGAAAAAAGACATTTGTCCATCCAGTTCAGCCTATATTCCATCATAATAAATCCCCAGATCTACGTCCTTCTACAGAACCTAATTGTATGACACAATATTGTTCTGCTCCAGGAAGACATCCAGGCCTCTCTTGAACCCCTCGACTGAGTTTGCCATCACCACCTCCTCAGGCAAGCAATTCCAGATTCTCACTGCCCTAACAGTAAAGAATCCTCTTCTATGTTGGTGGAAAAACCTTCTCTCCTCCAGACGCAAAGAATGCCCTCTTGTGCCCGTCACCTTCCTTGGTATAAACAGATCCTCAGCGAGATATTTGTATTGTCCCCTTATATACTTATACATGGTTATTAGATCGCCCCTCAGTCGTCTTTTTTCTAGACTAAATAATCCTAATTTCGCTAATCTATCTGGGTATTGTAGTTCTCCCATCCCCTTTATTAATTTTGTTGCCCTCCTTTGTACTCTCTCTAGTTCCATTATATCCTTCCTGAGCACCGGTGCCCAAAACTGGACACAGTACTCCATGTGCGGTCTAACTAGGGATTTGTACAGAGGCAGTATAATGCTCTCATCATGTGTATCCAGACCTCTTTTAATGCACCCCATGATCCTGTTTGCCTTGGCAGCTGCTGCCTGGCACTGGCTGCTCCAGGTAAGTTTATCATTAACTAGGATCCCCAAGTCCTTCTCCCTGTCAGATTTACCCAGTGGTTTCCCGTTCAGTGTGTAATGGTGATATTGATTCCCTCTTCCCATGTGTATAACCTTACATTTATCATTGTTAAACCTCATCTGCCACCTTTCAGCCCAAGTTTCCAACTTATCCAGATCCATCTGTAGCAGAATACTATCTTCTCTTGTATTAACTGCTTTACATAGTTTTGTATCATCTGCAAATATCGATATTTTACTGTGTAAACCTTCTACCAGATCATTAATGAATATGTTGAAGAGAACAGGTCCCAATACTGACCCCTGCGGTACCCCACTGGTCACAGCGACCCAGTTAGAGACTATACCATTTATAACCACCCTCTGCTTTCTATCACTAAGCCAGTTACTAACCCATTTACACACATTTTCCCCCAGACCAAGCATTCTCATTTTGTGTACCAACCTCTTGTGCGAACGGTATCAAACGCTTTGGAAAAATCGAGATAGACCACGTCCAATGACTCACCGTGGTCCAGCCTATAGCTTACCTCTTCATAAAAACTGATTAGATTGGTTTGACAGGAGCGATTTCTCATAAACCCATGCTGATATGGAGTTAAACAGTTATTCTCATTGAGATAATCCAGAATAACATCCCTCAGAAACCCTTCAAATATTTTACCAACAATAGAGGTTAGACTTACTGGCCTATAATTTCCAGGTTCACTTTTAGAGCCCTTTTTGAATATTGGCACCACATTTGCTATGCGCCAATCCTGCGGAACAGACCCTGTCGCTATAGAGTCACTAAAAATAAGAAATAATGGTTTATCTATTACATTACTTAGTTCCCTTAGTACTCGTGGGTGTATGCCATCCGGACCAGGAGATTTATCTATTTTAATCTTATTTAGCCGGTTTCGCACCTCTTCTTGGGTTAGATTGGTGACCCTTAATATAGGGTTTTCATTGTTTCTTGGGATTTCATCTAGCATTTCATTTTCCACCGTGAATACCGTGGAGAAGAAGGTGATTAATATGTTAGCTTTTTCCTCGTCATCTACAACCATTCTTTCCTCACTATTTTTTAAGGGGCCTACATTTTCAGTTTTTATTCTTTTACTATTGATATAGTTGAAGAACAGTTTGGGATTAGTTTTACTCTCCTTAGCAATGTGCTTCTCTGTTTCCTTTTTGGCAGCTTTAATTAGCTTTTTAGATAAAGTATTTTTCTCCCTATAGTTTTTTAGAGCTTCAATGGTGCCATCCTGCTTTAGTAGTGCAAATGCTTTCTTTTTAGGGTATGTGCACACGTCCGGATTTTTAGCGTTTTTTTTGCGGAATTTCGCTATAAAAACGCTATAATTCCTCATCAAAAACGCTAAAAATATGCATCCTATCATTTAGAATGCATTCCGGATTTTTTGTTCAGATGGATGCATTTTTTTCCGCAAAAAAAACGCAATCCGCAAAAAGAATGGCCATGCTCATTCTTTTTGCGGATTTTTTGCGAATTTCATGCATTCAGGAAAAAAAAAAAACGCAAAAAATCCGCGCAAAAACCGCGCAAAAAACGAGCAAAAAACGCGAGAAATCCGCGCGGAAAAAAACGCGATTTTCTGGCAGAATTCTCCAGATTTTGTCAGGAAAAAAACCTGACGTGTGCACATACCCTTACTGTTAATTGCCTGTCTTACTTCTTTGTTTAGCCACATTGGGTTTTTCCTATTTCTAGTCCTTTTATTCCCACAAGGTATAAACCGCTTACAGTGCCTATTTAGGATGTTCTTAAACATTTCCCATTTATTATCTGTATTCTTATTTCTGAGGATATTGTCCCAGTCTACCAGATTAAGGGCATCTCTAAGCTGTTCAAACTTTGCCTTCCTAAAGTTCAATGTTTTTGTGACTCCCTGACAAGCCCCCCTAGTGAAAGACAGGTGAAACTGCACAATATTGTGGTCGCTATTTCCTAGATGCCCAACCACCTGCAGATTTGTTATTCTGTCAGGTCTATTAGATAGTATTAGGTCTAAAAGTGCTGCTCCTCTGGTTGGATTCTGCACCAATTGTGAAAGATAATTTTTCTTGGTTATTAGCAGAAACCTGTTGCCTTTATGGGTTTCACAGGTTTCTGTTTCCCAGTTAATATCCGGGTAGTTAAAGTCCCCCATAACCAGGACCTCATTATGGGTTGCAGCTTCATCTATCTGCTTTAGAAGTAGACTTTCCATGCTTTCTGTTATATTTGGGGGTTTGTAACAGACCCCAATGAGAATTTTGTTACCATTTTTCCCTCCATGAATTTCAACCCATATGGACTCGACATCCTCATTCCCTTCGCTAATATCCTCCCTTAAAGTGGACTTTAGACAAGACTTTACATAGAGACAAACCCCTCCTCCTCTCCGATTTTTACGATCCTTTCTAAACAGACTGTAACCCTGTAAGTTAACTGCCCAGTCATAGCTTTCATCTAACCATGTCTCGGTTATTCCCACTATGTCAAAGTTACGTGTAGATATTTCTGCTTCTAGTTCTTCCATCTTGTTTGTCAGGCTTCTGGCGTTTGCGAGCATGCAGTTTAGAGGATTTTGTTTTGTTCCAATCTCCTCGCTGTGGATTGTTTTAGAAATGTTCTTACCTCCCTTCTGAGTATGTTTTCCTGGGTCTTCTTTGTTCGAGTTTAATGTTTTTCTTCCCATCCCCTCAAGACAAGTAACACCGTGAGGGTGTTACTTGTCTCATGTAGCAGAGGTGAGGGTGTTACTTGTCACATGTAGCAGAGGTGAGGGTGTTACTTGTCAGGTGTAGCAGAGGTGAGGGTGTTACTTGTCACATGTAGCAGAGGTGAGGGTGTTACTTGTCACATGTAGCAGAGATGAGGGTGTTACTTGTCACATGTAGCAGAGGTGAGGGTGTTACTTGTCACATGTAGCAGAGGTGAGGGTGTTACTTGTCAGGTGTAGCAGAGGTGAGGGTGTTACTTGTCACATGTAGCAGAGGTGAGGGTGTTACTTGTCTCATGTAGCAGAGGTGAGGGTGTTACTTGTCACATGTAGCAGAGGTGAGGGTGTTACTTGTCAGGTGTAGCAGAGGTGAGGGTGTTACTTGTCACATGTAGCAGAGGTGAGGGTGTTACTTGTCACATGTAGCAGAGGTGAGGGTGTTACTTGTCACATGTAGCAGAGGTGAGGGTGTTACTTGTCACATGTAGCAGAGGTGAGGGTGTTACTTGTCAGGTGTAGCAGAGGTGAGGGTATTACTTGTCACATGTAGCAGAGTTGAGGGTGTTACTTGTCACATGTAGCAGGGATGAGGGTGTTACTTGTCACATGTAGCAGAGGTGAGGGTGTTACTTGTCACATGTAGCAGAGGTGAGGGTGTTACTTGTCACATGTAGCAGAGGTGAGGGTGTTACTTGTCTCATGTAGCAGGGATGAGGGTGTTACTTGTCACATGTAGCAGAGGTGAGGGTGTTACTTGTCAGGTGTAGCAGAGGTGAGGGTGTTACTTGTCACATGTAGCAGGGATGAGGGTGTTACTTGTCTCATGTAGCAGGGATGAGGGTGTTACTTGTCAGGTGTAGCAGAGGTGAGGGTGTTACTTGTCACATGTAGCAGGGATGAGGGTGTTACTTGTCACATGTAGCAGGGATGAGGGTGTTACTTGTCAGGTGTAGCAGAGGTGAGGGTGTTACTTGTCACATGTAGCAGGGATGAGGGTGTTACTTGTCAGGTGTAGCAGAGGTGAGGGTGTTACTTGTCTCATGTAGCAGAGTTGAGGGTGTTACTTGTCAGGTGTAGCAGAGGTGAGGGTGTTACTTGTCACATGTAGCAGGGATGAGGGTGTTACTTGTCAGGTGTAGCAGAGGTGAGGGTGTTACTTGTCTCATGTAGCAGAGTTGAGGGTGTTACTTGTCAGGTGTAGCAGAGGTGAGGGTGTTACTTGTCACATGTAGCAGAGATGAGGGTGTTACTTGTCACATGTAGCAGAGATGAGGGTGTTACTTGTCACATGTAGCAGGGATGAGGGTGTTACTTGTCACATGTAGCAGAGGTGAGGGTGTTACTTGTCACATGTAGCAGAGGTGAGGGTGTTACTTGTCACATGTAGCAGAGGTGAGGGTGTTACTTGTCTCATGTAGCAGGGATGAGGGTGTTACTTGTCACATGTAGCAGAGGTGAGGGTGTTACTTGTCAGGTGTAGCAGAGGTGAGGGTGTTACTTGTCACATGTAGCAGGGATGAGGGTGTTACTTGTCTCATGTAGCAGGGATGAGGGTGTTACTTGTCAGGTGTAGCAGAGGTGAGGGTGTTACTTGTCACATGTAGCAGGGATGAGGGTGTTACTTGTCACATGTAGCAGGGATGAGGGTGTTACTTGTCAGGTGTAGCAGAGGTGAGGGTGTTACTTGTCACATGTAGCAGGGATGAGGGTGTTACTTGTCAGGTGTAGCAGAGGTGAGGGTGTTACTTGTCTCATGTAGCAGAGTTGAGGGTGTTACTTGTCAGGTGTAGCAGAGGTGAGGGTGTTACTTGTCACATGTAGCAGGGATGAGGGTGTTACTTGTCAGGTGTAGCAGAGGTGAGGGTGTTACTTGTCTCATGTAGCAGAGTTGAGGGTGTTACTTGTCAGGTGTAGCAGAGGTGAGGGTGTTACTTGTCACATGTAGCAGAGATGAGGGTGTTACTTGTCACATGTAGCAGAGATGAGGGTGTTACTTGTCACATGTAGCAGGGATGAGGGTGTTACTTGTCAGGTGTAGCAGAGGTGAGGGTGTTACTTGTCTCATGTAGCAGAGTTGAGGGTGTTACTTGTCAGGTGTAGCAGAGGTGAGGGTGTTACTTGTCACATGTAGCAGGGATGAGGGTGTTACTTGTCACATGTAGCAGGGATGAGGGTGTTACTTGTCACATGTAGCAGAGGTGAGGGTGTTACTTGTCACATGTAGCAGAGGTGAGGGTGTTACTTGTCACATGTAGCTGGGATGAGGGTGTTACTTGTCAGGTGTAGCAGAGGTGAGGGTGTTACTTGTCTCATGTAGCAGAGGTGAGGGTGTTACTTGTCACATGTAGCAGAGGTGAGGGTGTTACTTGTCTCATGTAGCAGAGGTGAGGGTGTTACTTGTCACATGTAGCAGAGGTGAGGGTGTTACTTGTCTCATGTAGCAGAGGTGAGGGTGTTACTTGTCACATGTAGCAGAGATGAGGGTGTTACTTGTCACATGTAGCAGAGATGAGGGTGTTACTTGTCACATGTAGCAGAGGTGAGGGTGTTACTTGTCACATGTAGCGGAGGTGAGGGTGTTACTTGTCAGGTGTAGCAGAGGTGAGGGTGTTACTTGTCACATGTAGCAGAGGTGAGGGTGTTACTTGTCACATGTAGCAGAGGTGAGGGTGTTACTTGTCACATGTAGCAGAGGTGAGGGTGTTACTTGTCTCATGTAGCAGGGATGAGGGTGTTACTTGTCACATGTAGCAGAGGTGAGGGTGTTACTTGTCAGGTGTAGCAGAGGTGAGGGTGTTACTTGTCACATGTAGCAGAGGTGAGGGTGTTACTTGTCACATGTAGCAGAGGTGAGGGTGTTACTTGTCACATGTAGCAGAGGTGAGGGTGTTACTTGTCTCATGTAGCAGGGATGAGGGTGTTACTTGTCACATGTAGCAGAGGTGAGGGTGTTACTTGTCAGGTGTAGCAGAGGTGAGGGTGTTACTTGTCACATGTAGCAGAGGTGAGGGTGTTACTTGTCTCATGTAGCAGGGATGAGGGTGTTACTTGTCACATGTAGCAGAGGTGAGGGTGTTACTTGTCTCATGTAGCAGGGATGAGGGTGTTACTTGTCACATGTAGCAGAGGTGAGGGTGTTACTTGTCACATGTAGCAGAGGTGAGGGTGTTACTTGTCTCATGTAGCAGGGATGAGGGTGTTACTTGTCACATGTAGCAGAGGTGAGGGTGTTACTTGTCACATGTAGCAGGGATGAGGGTGTTACTTGTCTCATGTAGCAGGGATGAGGGTGTTACTTGTCAGGTGTAGCAGAGGTGAGGGTGTTACTTGTCAGGTGTAGCAGAGGTGAGGGTGTTACTTGTCACATGTAGCAGAGGTGAGGGTGTTACTTGTCTCATGTAGCAGAGGTGAGGGTGTTACTTGTCACATGTAGCAGAGGTGAGGGTGTTACTTGTCTCATGTAGCAGGGATGAGGGTGTTACTTGTCACATGTAGCAGAGGTGAGGGTGTTACTTGTCACATGTAGCAGAGGTGAGGGTGTTACTTGTCACATGTAGCAGAGGTGAGGGTGTTACTTGTCTCATGTAGCAGGGATGAGGGTGTTACTTGTCACATGTAGCAGAGGTGAGGGTGTTACTTGTCACATGTAGCAGGGATGAGGGTGTTACTTGTCTCATGTAGCAGGGATGAGGGTGTTACTTGTCAGGTGTAGCAGAGGTGAGGGTGTTACTTGTCTCATGTAGCAGAGGTGAGGGTGTTACTTGTCACATGTAGCAGAGGTGAGGGTGTTACTTGTCTCATGTAGCAGAGATGAGGGTGTTACTTGTCACATGTAGCAGAGGTGAGGGTGTTACTTGTCACATGTAGCAGAGGTGAGGGTGTTACTTGTCACATGTAGCAGAGGTGAGGGTGTTACTTGTCTCATGTAGCAGGGATGAGGGTGTTACTTGTCACATGTAGCAGAGGTGAGGGTGTTACTTGTCAGGTGTAGCAGAGGTGAGGGTGTTACTTGTCACATGTAGCAGAGGTGAGGGTGTTACTTGTCACATGTAGCAGAGGTGAGGGTGTTACTTGTCACATGTAGCAGAGGTGAGGGTGTTACTTGTCTCATGTAGCAGGGATGAGGGTGTTACTTGTCACATGTAGCAGGGATGAGGGTGTTACTTGTCAGGTGTAGCAGAGGTGAGGGTGTTACTTGTCACATGTAGCAGAGATGAGGGTGTTACTTGTCACATGTAGCAGAGATGAGGGTGTTACTTGTCACATGTAGCAGAGGTGAGGGTGTTACTTGTCAGGTGTAGCAGAGGTGAGGGTGTTACTTGTCTCATGTAGCAGAGGTGAGGGTGTTACTTGTCAGGTGTAGCAGAGGTGAGGGTGTTACTTGTCTCATGTAGCAGAGGTGAGGGTGTTACTTGTCACATGTAGCAGAGATGAGGGTGTTACTTGTCACATGTAGCAGAGATGAGGGTGTTACTTGTCACATGTAGCAGAGGTGAGGGTGTTACTTGTCAGGTGTAGCAGAGGTGAGGGTGTTACTTGTCTCATGTAGCAGAGGTGAGGGTGTTACTTGTCAGGTGTAGCAGAGGTGAGGGTGTTACTTGTCTCATGTAGCAGAGGTGAGGGTGTTACTTGTCAGGTGTAGCAGAGGTGAGGGTGTTACTTGTCACATGTAGCAGGGATGAGGGTGTTACTTGTCACATGTAGCAGGGATGAGGGTGTTACTTGTCTCATGTAGCAGGGATGAGGGTGTTACTTGTCAGGTGTAGCAGAGGTGAGGGTGTTACTTGTCTCATGTAGCAGGGATGAGGGTGTTACTTGTCACATGTAGCAGAGGTGAGGGTGTTACTTGTCACATGTAGCAGAGATGAGGGTGTTACTTGTCTCATGTAGCAGGGATGAGGGTGTTACTTGTCACATGTAGCAGAGATGAGGGTGTTACTTGTCACATGTAGCAGGGATGAGGGTGTTACTTGTCTCATGTAGCAGGGATGAGGGTGTTACTTGTCACATGTAGCAGAGATGAGGGTGTTACTTGTCACATGTAGCAGGGATGAGGGTGTTACTTGTCTCATGTAGCAGGGATGAGGGTGTTACTTGTCTCATGTAGCAGGGATGAGGGTGTTACTTGTCACATGTAGCAGAGGTGAGGGTGTTACTTGTCACATGTAGCAGAGGTGAGGGTGTTACTTGTCACATGTAGCAGAGATGAGGGTGTTACTTGTCACATGTAGCAGAGGTGAGGGTGTTACTTGTCACATGTAGCAGAGGTGAGGGTGTTACTTGTCACATGTAGCATAGATGAGGGTGTTACTTGTCACATGTAGGAGAGATGAGGGTGTTACTTGTCACATGTAGCAGAGGTGAGGGTGTTACTTGTCACATGTAGCAGGAATGAGGGTGTTACTTGTCACATGTAGCAGAGGTGAGGGTGTTACTTGTCAGGTGTAGCAGAGGTGAGGGTGTTACTTGTCTCATGTAGCAGGGATGAGGGTGTTACTTGTCACATGTAGCAGGGATGAGGGTGTTACTTGTCTCATGTAGCAGGGATGAGGGTGTTACTTGTCACATGTAGCAGAGGTGAGGGTGTTACTTGTCACATGTAGCAGAGGTGAGGGTGTTACTTGTCACATGTAGCAGAGATGAGGGTGTTACTTGTCACATGTAGCAGAGGTGAGGGTGTTACTTGTCACATGTAGCAGGGATGAGGGTGTTACTTGTCACATGTAGCAGAGGTGAGGGTGTTACTTGTCACATGTAGCATAGATGAGGGTGTTACTTGTCACATGTAGGAGAGATGAGGGTGTTACTTGTCACATGTAGCAGAGGTGAGGGTGTTACTTGTCACATATAGCAGGAATGAGGGTGTTACTTGTCACATGTAGCAGAGGTGAGGGTGTTACTTGTCAGGTGTAGCAGAGGTGAGGGTGTTACTTGTCACATGTAGCAGGGATGAGGGTGTTACTTGTCTCATGTAGCAGGGATGAGGGTGTTACTTGTCACATGTAGCAGAGGTGAGGGTGTTACTTGTCACATGTAGCAGAGGTGAGGGTGTTACTTGTCACATGTAGCAGAGGTGAGGGTGTTACTTGTCTCATGTAGCAGGGATGAGGGTGTTACTTGTCACATGTAGCAGAGGTGAGGGTGTTACTTGTCAGGTGTAGCAGAGGTGAGGGTGTTACTTGTCACATGTAGCAGGGATGAGGGTGTTACTTGTCTCATGTAGGAGAGATGAGGGTGTTACTTGTCACATGTAGCAGGAATGAGGGTGTTACTTGTCACATGTAGCAGAGGTGAGGGTGTTACTTGTCAGGTGTAGCAGAGGTGAGGGTGTTACTTGTCACATGTAGCAGGGATGAGGGTGTTACTTGTCTCATGTAGCAGGGATGAGGGTGTTACTTGTCACATGTAGCAGAGATGAGGGTGTTACTTGTCACATGTAGCAGGGATGAGGGTGTTACTTGTCACATGTAGCAGGGATGAGGGTGTTACTTGTCACATGTAGCAGGGATGAGGGTGTTACTTGTCACATGTAGCAGAGGTGAGGGTGTTACTTGTCAGGTGTAGCAGAGGTGAGGGTGTTACTTGTCACATGTAGCAGGGATGAGGGTGTTACTTGTCACATGTAGCAGAGGTGAGGGTGTTACTTGTCACATGTAGCAGAGATGAGGGTGTTACTTGTCACATGTAGCAGGGATGAGGGTGTTACTTGTCTCATGTAGCAGAGGTGAGGGTGTTACTTGTCTCATGTAGCAGAGATGAGGGTGTTACTTGTCACATGTAGCAGGGATGAGGGTGTTACTTGTCACATGTAGCAGGGATGAGGGTGTTACTTGTCACATGTAGCAGGGATGAGGGTGTTACTTGTCACATGTAGCAGGGATGAGGGTGTTACTTGTCACATGTAGCAGAGATGAGGGTGTTACTTGTCACATGTAGCAGGGATGAGGGTGTTACTTGTCTCATGTAGCAGAGATGAGGGTGTTACTTGTCACATGTAGCAGAGGTGAGGGTGTTACTTGTCACATGTAGCAGAGGTGAGGGTGTTACTTGTCACATGCAGCAGAGCTGAGATTGCCATTTGTCACATGCAGCAGAGCTGAGATTGTCATTTGTCACATGTAGCAGAGCTGAGATTGTCATTTGCCACATGTAGCAGAGCTGAGATTGTCATTTGTAACATGTAGCAGAGCTGAGATTATCATTTGTCACATGTAGCAGAGGTGAGATTGTCATTTGTCACATGTAGCAGAGGTGAGGGTGTTACTTGTCACATGCAGCAGAGCTGAGATTGTCATTTGTCACATGTAGCAGAGCTGAGATTGTCATTTGTCACATGTAGCAGAGGTGAGGGTGTTACTTGTGACATGTAGCAGAGGTGAGGGTGTTACTTGTCACATGTAGCAGAGGTGAGGGTGTTACTTGTCACATGTAGCAGACGTGAGGGTGTTACTTGTCACATGCAGCAGAGCTGAGATTGCCATTTGTCACATGCAGCAGAGCTGAGATTGCCATTTGTCACATGCAGCAGAGCTGAGATTGTCATTTGTCACATGTAGCAGAGCTGAGATTGTCATTTGCCACATGTAGCAGAGCTGAGATTGTCATTTGTCACATGTAGCAGAGCTGAGATTGTCATTTGTCACATGTAGCAGAGCTGAGATTGTCATTTGTCACATGTAGCATAGGTGAGGGTGTTACTTGTCAGGTGTAGCAGAGGTGAGGGTGTTAATTGTCACATGTAGCAGAGATGAGGGTGTTACTTGTCAGGTGTAGCAGAGGTGAGGGTGTTACTTGTCTCATGTAGCAGAGATGAGGGTGTTACTTGTCACATGTAGCAGAGGTGAGGGTGTTACTTGTCACATGTAGCAGTGGTGAGGGTGTTACTTGTCACATGTAGCAGTGGTGAGGGTGTTACTTGTCACATGTAGCAGAGGTGAGGGTGTTACTTGTCTCATGTAGCAGAGGTGAGGGTGTTACTTGTCACATGTAGCAGAGGTGAGGGTGTTACTTGTCACATGTAGCAGGGATGAGGGTGTTACTTGTCACATGTAGCAGAGGTGAGGGTGTTACTTGTCACATGTAGCAGAGGTGAGGGTGTTACTTGTCTCATGTAGCAGAGGTGAGGGTGTTACTTGTCACATGTAGCAGAGATGAGGGTGTTACTTGTCACATGTAGCAGAGGTGAGGGTGTTACTTGTCACATGTAGCAGAGGTGAGGGTGTTACTTGTCACATGTAGCAGAGGTGAGGGTGTTACTTGTCTCATGTAGCAGAGATGAGGGTGTTACTTGTCACATGTAGCAGGGATGAGGGTGTTACTTGTCACATGTAGCAGGGATGAGGGTGTTACTTGTCACATGTAGCAGAGGTGAGGGTGTTACTTGTCACATGTAGCAGAGGTGAGGGTGTTACTTGTCACATGTAGCAGAGGTGAGGGTGTTACTTGTCAGGTGTAGCAGAGGTGAGGGTGTTACTTGTCACATGTAGCAGAGGTGAGGGTGTTACTTGTCACATGTAGTAGAGGTGAGGGTGTTACTTGTCACATGTAGCAGAGATGAGGGTGTTACTTGTCACATGTAGCAGAGGTGAGGGTGTTACTTGTCACATGTAGCAGGGATGAGGGTGTTACTTGTCACATGTAGCAGAGATGAGGGTGTTACTTGTCACATGTAGCAGGGATGAGGGTGTTACTTGTCACATGTAGCAGAGGTGAGTGTGTTACTTGTCATTTGTAGCAGAGGTGAGGGTGTTACTTGTCACATGTAGCAGGGATGAGGGTGATACTTGTCACATGTAGCAGAGGTGAGGGTGTTACTTGTCAGGTGTAGCAGAGGTGAGGGTGTTACTTGTCACATGTAGCAGAGGTGAGGGTGTTACTTGTCTCATGTAGCAGAGGTGAGGGTGTTACTTGTCACATGTAGCAGAGGTGAGGGTGTTACTTGTCACATGTAGCAGAGGTGAGGGTGTTACTTGTCTCATGTAGCAGAGGTGAGGGTGTTACTTGTCACATGTAGCAGAGGTGAGGGTGTTACTTGTCACATGTAGCAGAGGTGAGGGTGTTACTTGTCACATGTAGCAGAGGTGAGGGTGTTACTTGTCACATGTAGCAGAGGTGAGGGTGTTACTTGTCTCATGTAGCAGAGGTTAGGGTGTTACTTGTCTCATGTAGCAGGGATGAGGGTGTTACTTGTCACATGTAGAAGAGGTGAGGGTGTTACTTGTCAGGTGTAGCAGAGGTGAGGGTGTTACTTGTCACATGTAGCAGGGATGAGGGTGTTACTTGTCACATGTAGCAGAGGTGAGGGTGTTACTTGTCACATGTAGCAGAGGTGAGGGTGTTACTTGTCAGGTGTAGCAGAGGTGACGGTGTTTCTTGTCACATGTAGCAGAGGTGAGGGTGTTACTTATCTCATGTAGCAGAGTTGAGGGTGTTATTTGTCAGGTGTAGCAGAGGTGAGGGTGTTACTTGTCACATGTAGCAGGGATGAGGGTGTTACTTGTCAGGTGTAGCAGAGGTGAGGGTGTTACTTGTCTCATGTAGCAGAGTTGAGGGTGTTACTTGTCAGGTGTAGCAGAGGTGAGGGTGTTACTTGTCACATGTAGCAGAGATGAGGGTGTTACTTGTCACATGTAGCAGAGATGAGGGTGTTACTTGTCACATGTAGCAGGGATGAGGGTGTTACTTGTCAGGTGTAGCAGAGGTGAGGGTGTTACTTGTCTCATGTAGCAGAGTTGAGGGTGTTACTTGTCAGGTGTAGCAGAGGTGAGGGTGTTACTTGTCACATGTAGCAGAGGTGAGGGTGTTACTTGTCAGGTGTAGCAGAGGTGAGGGTGTTACTTGTCTCATGTAGCAGAGGTGAGGGTGTTACTTGTCACATGTAGCAGAGGTGAGGGTGTTACTTGTCACATGTAGCAGAGATGAGGGTGTTACTTGTCACATGTAGCAGAGATGAGGGTGTTACTTTTCACATGTAGCAGAGGTGAGGGTGTTACTTGTGACATGTAGCGGAGGTGAGGGTGTTACTTGTCAGGTGTAGCAGAGGTGAGGGTGTTACTTGTCACATGTAGCAGAGGTGAGGGTGTTACTTGTCACATGTAGCAGAGGTGAGGGTGTTACTTGTCACATGTAGCAGAGGTGAGGGTGTTACTTGTCTCATGTAGCAGGGATGAGGGTGTTACTTGTCACATGTAGCAGAGGTGAGGGTGTTACTTGTCAGGTGTAGCAGAGGTGAGGGTGTTACTTGTCACATGTAGCAGAGGTGAGGGTGTTACTTGTCAGTTGTAGCAGAGGTGAGGGTGTTACTTGTCACATGTAGCAGAGGTGAGGGTGTTACTTGTCACATGTAGCAGAGGTGAGGGTGTTACTTGTCACATGTAGCAGAGGTGAGGGTGTTACTTGTCTCATGTAGCAGGGATGAGGGTGTTACTTGTCACATGTAGCAGAGGTGAGGGTGTTACTTGTCAGGTGTAGCAGAGGTGAGGGTGTTACTTGTCTCATGTAGCAGGGATGAGGGTGTTACTTGTCACATGTAGCAGAGGTGAGGGTGTTACTTGTCACATGTAGCAGAGGTGAGGGTGTTACTTGTCACATGTAGCAGAGGTGAGGGTGTTACTTGTCACATGTAGCAGAGGTGAGGGTGTTACTTGTCACATGTAGCAGAGGTGAGGGTGTTACTTGTCACATGTAGCAGAGGTGAGGGTGTTACTTGTCAGGTGTAGCAGAGGTGAGGGTGTTACTTGTCACATGTAGCAGAGGTGAGGGTGTTACTTGTCACATGTAGCAGAGGTGAGGGTGTTACTTGTCTCATGTAGCAGGGATGAGGGTGTTACTTGTCACATGTAGCAGAGGTGAGGGTGTTACTTGTCAGGTGTAGCAGAGGTGAGGGTGTTACTTGTCACATGTAGCAGGGATGAGGGTGTTACTTGTCTCATGTAGCAGGGATGAGGGTGTTACTTGTCACATGTAGCAGAGGTGAGGGTGTTACTTGTCAGGTGTAGCAGAGGTGAGGGTGTTACTTGTCACATGTAGCAGAGGTGAGGGTGTTACTTGTCACATGTAGCAGAGGTGAGGGTGTTACTTGTCTCATGTAGCAGGGATGAGGGTGTTACTTGTCACATGTAGCAGAGGTGAGGGTGTTACTTGTCAGGTGTAGCAGAGGTGAGGGTGTTACTTGTCACATGTAGCAGGGATGAGGGTGTTACTTGTCACATGTAGCAGAGGTGAGGGTGTTACTTGTCACATGTAGCAGAGGTGAGGGTGTTACTTGTCAGGTGTAGCAGAGGTGACGGTGTTTCTTGTCACATGTAGCAGAGGTGAGGGTGTTACTTGTCTCATGTAGCAGAGTTGAGGGTGTTACTTGTCAGGTGTAGCAGAGGTGAGGGTGTTACTTGTCACATGTAGCAGGGATGAGGGTGTTACTTGTCACATGTAGCAGGGATGAGGGTGTTACTTGTCACATGTAGCAGAGGTGAGGGTGTTACTTGTCACATGTAGCAGAGGTGAGGGTGTTACTTGTCACATGTAGCTGGGATGAGGGTGTTACTTGTCAGGTGTAGCAGAGATGAGGGTGTTACTTGTCACATGTAGCAGAGGTGAGGGTGTTACTTGTCACATGTAGCAGAGATGAGGGTGTTACTTGTCACATGTAGCAGAGATGAGGGTGTTACTTGTCACATGTAGCAGAGGTGAGGGTGTTACTTGTCACATGTAGCGGAGGTGAGGGTGTTACTTGTCAGGTGTAGCAGAGGTGAGGGTGTTACTTGTCACATGTAGCAGGGATGAGGGTGTTACTTGTCTCATGTAGCAGGGATGAGGGTGTTACTTGTCACATGTAGCAGGGATGAGGGTGTTACTTGTCAGGTGTAGCAGAGGTGAGGGTGTTACTTGTCACATGTAGCAGAGATGAGGGTGTTACTTGTCACATGTAGCAGAGATGAGGGTGTTACTTGTCACATGTAGCAGGGATGAGGGTGTTACTTGTCAGGTGTAGCAGAGGTGAGGGTGTTACTTGTCTCATGTAGCAGAGGTGAGGGTGTTACTTGTCAGGTGTAGCAGAGGTGAGGGTGTTACTTGTCACATGTAGCAGGGATGAGGGTGTTACTTGTCACATGTAGCAGAGGTGAGGGTGTTACTTGTCAGGTGTAGCAGAGGTGAGGGTGTTACTTGTCACATGTAGCAGAGGTGAGGGTGTTACTTGTCAGGTGTAGCAGAGGTGAGGGTGTTACTTGTCACATGTAGCAGCGATGAGGGTGTTACTTGTCAGGTGTAGCAGAGGTGAGGGTGTTACTTGTCACATGTAGCAGAGGTGAGGGTGTTACTTGTCAGGTGTAGCAGAGGTGAGGGTGTTACTTGTCACATGTAGCAGGGATGAGGGTGTTACTTGTCTCATGTAGCAGGGATGAGGGTGTTACTTGTCACATGTAGCAGGGATGAGGGTGTTACTTGTCAGGTGTAGCAGAGGTGAGGGTGTTACTTGTCACATGTAGCAGAGATGAGGGTGTTACTTGTCACATGTAGCAGAGATGAGGGTGTTACTTGTCACATGTAGCAGGGATGAGGGTGTTACTTGTCAGGTGTAGCAGAGGTGAGGGTGTTACTTGTCTCATGTAGCAGAGGTGAGGGTGTTACTTGTCAGGTGTAGCAGAGGTGAGGGTGTTACTTGTCACATGTAGCAGGGATGAGGGTGTTACTTGTCACATGTAGCAGGGATGAGGGTGTTACTTGTCTCATGTAGCAGGGATGAGGGTGTTACTTGTCAGGTGTAGCAGAGATGAGGGTGTTACTTGTCACATGTAGCAGGGATGAGGGTGTTACTTGTCTCATGTAGCAGGGATGAGGGTGTTACTTGTCACATGTAGCAGAGGTGAGGGTGTTACTTGTCACATGTAGCAGAGGTGAGGGTGTTACTTGTCACATGTAGCAGAGATGAGGGTGTTACTTGTCACATGTAGCAGAGGTGAGGGTGTTACTTGTCACATGTAGCAGGGATGAGGGTGTTACTTGTCACATGTAGCAGAGGTGAGGGTGTTACTTGTCACATGTAGGAGAGATGAGGGTGTTACTTGTCACATGTAGCAGAGGTGAGGGTGTTACTTGTCACATGTAGCAGGAATGAGGGTGTTACTTGTCACATGTAGCAGAGGTGAGGGTGTTACTTGTCAGGTGTAGCAGAGGTGAGGGTGTTACTTGTCACATGTAGCAGGGATGAGGGTGTTACTTGTCTCATGTAGCAGGGATGAGGGTGTTACTTGTCACATGTAGCAGAGGTGAGGGTATTACTTGTCACATGTAGCAGAGGTGAGGGTGTTACTTGTCACATGTAGCAGAGATGAGGGTGTTACTTGTCACATGTAGCAGAGGTGAGGGTGTTACTTGTCACATGTAGCAGAGGTGAGGGTGTTACTTGTCACATGTAGCAGAGGTGAGGGTGTTACTTGTCACATGTAGCAGAGGTGAGGGTGTTACTTGTCTCATGTAGCAGAGGTGAGGGTGTTACTTGTCACATGTAGCAGAGATGAGGGTGTTACTTGTCACATGTAGCAGAGGTGAGGGTGTTACTTGTCACATGTAGCAGAGGTGAGGGTGTTACTTGTCACATGTAGCAGAGGTGAGGGTGTTACTTGTCTCATGTAGCAGAGATGAGGGTGTTACTTGTCACATGTAGCAGGGATGAGGGTGTTACTTGTCACATGTAGCAGGGATGAGGGTGTTACTTGTCACATGTAGCAGAGGTGAGGGTGTTACTTGTCACATGTAGCAGAGGTGAGGGTGTTACTTGTCACATGTAGCAGAGGTGAGGGTGTTACTTGTCTCATGTAGCAGGGATGAGGGTGTTACTTGTCACATGTAGCAGAGGTGAGGGTGTTACTTGTCAGGTGTAGCAGAGGTGAGGGTGTTACTTGTCACATGTAGCAGAGGTGAGGGTGTTACTTGTCAGGTGTAGCAGAGGTGAGGGTGTTACTTGTCACATGTAGCAGAGGTGAGGGTGTTACTTGTCACATGTAGTAGAGGTGAGGGTGTTACTTGTCACATGTAGCAGAGATGAGGGTGTTACTTGTCACATGTAGCAGAGGTGAGGGTGTTACTTGTCACATGTAGCAGGGATGAGGGTGTTACTTGTCACGTGTAGCAGAGGTGAGGGTGTTACTTGTCACATGTAGCAGAGGTGAGGGTGTTACTTGTCACATGTAGCAGAGGTGAGGGTGTTACTTGTCAGGTGTAGCAGAGGTGAGGGTGTTACTTGTCACATGTAGCAGAGGTGAGGGTGTTACTTGTCACATGTAGCAGAGGTGAGGGTGATACTTGTCACATGTAGCAGGGATGAGGGTGTTACTTGTCACATGTAGCAGAGATGAGGGTGTTACTTGTCACATGTAGCAGGGATGAGGGTGTTACTTGTCACATGTAGCAGAGGTGAGGGTGTTACTTGTCATTTGTAGCAGAGGTGAGGGTGTTACTTGTCACATGTAGCAGGGATGAGGGTGTTACTTGTCACATGTAGCAGAGGTGAGGGTGTTACTTGTCAGGTGTAGCAGAGGTGAGGGTGTTACTTGTCACATGTAGCAGAGGTGAGGGTGTTACTTGTCTCATGTAGCAGAGGTGAGGGTGTTACTTGTCACATGTAGCAGAGGTGAGGGTGTTACTTGTCACATGTAGCAGAGGTGAGGGTGTTACTTGTCTCATGTAGCAGAGGTGAGGGTGTTACTTGTCACATGTAGCAGAGGTGAGGGTGTTACTTGTCACATGTAGCAGAGGTGAGGGTGTTACTTGTCACATGTAGCAGAGGTGAGGGTGTTACTTGTCACATGTAGCAGAGGTGAGGGTGTTACTTGTCTCATGTAGCAGAGGTGAGGGTGTTACTTGTCACATGTAGCAGAGGTGAGGGTGTTACTTGTCTCATGTAGCAGGGATGAGGGTGTTACTTTTCACATGTAGCAGAGGTGAGGGTGTTACTTGTCACATGTAGCAGAGGTGAGGGTGTTACTTGTCTCATGTAGCAGGGATGAGGGTGTTACTTTTCACATGTAGCAGAGGTGAGGGTGTTACTTGTCAGGTGTAGCAGAGGTGAGGGTGTTACTTGTCACATGTAGCAGGGATGAGGGTGTTACTTGTCACATGTAGCAGAGGTGAGGGTGTTACTTGTCACATGTAGCAGAGGTGAGGGTGTTACTTGTCAGGTGTAGCAGAGGTGACGGTGTTTCTTGTCACATGTAGCAGAGGTGAGGGTGTTACTTGTCACATGTAGCAGAGATGAGGGTGTTACTTGTCACATGTAGCAGAGGTGAGGGTGTTACTTGTCACATGTAGCAGAGGTGAGGGTGTTACTTGTCAGGCGTAGCAGAGGTGAGGGTGTTACCTGTCACATGTAGCAGAGGTGAGGGTGTTACTTGTCTCATGTAGCAGAGGTGAGGGTGTTACTTGTCACATGTAGCAGAGATGAGGGTGTTACTTGTCAGGTGTAGCAGTGGTGACGGTGTTTCTTGTCACATGTAGCAGAGGTGAGGGTGTTACTTGTCACATGTAGCAGAGATGAGGGTGTTACTTGTCACATGTAGCAGAGGTGAGGGTGTTACTTGTCAGGCGTAGCAGAGGTGAGGGTGTTACCTGTCACATGTAGCAGAGGTGAGGGTGTTACTTGTCACATGTAGCAGAGGTGAGGGTGTTACTTGTCAGGTGTAGCAGAGGTGAGGGTGATACTTGTCACATGTAGCAGGGATGAGGGTGTTATGTAGCAGAGGTGAGGGTGTTACTTGTCACATGTAGCAGAGGTGAGGGTGTTACTTGTCACATGTAGCAGAGGTGAGGGTGTTGCTTGTCACATGTAGCAGAGGTGAGGGTGTTACTTGTCACATGTAGCAGAGGTGAGGGTGTTACTTGTCACATGTAGCAGAGGTGAGGGTGTTACTTGTCACATGTAGGAGAGATGAGGGTGTTACTTGTCACATGTAGCAGAGGTGAGGGTGTTACTTGTCACATGTAGCAGGAATGAGGGTGTTACTTGTCACATGTAGCAGAGGTGAGGGTGTTACTTGTCAGGTGTAGCAGAGGTGAGGGTGTTACTTGTCACATGTAGCAGGGATGAGGGTGTTACTTGTCTCATGTAGCAGGGATGAGGGTGTTACTTGTCACATGTAGCAGAGGTGAGGGTATTACTTGTCACATGTAGCAGAGGTGAGGGTGTTACTTGTCACATGTAGCAGAGATGAGGGTGTTACTTGTCACATGTAGCAGAGGTGAGGGTGTTACTTGTCACATGTAGCAGAGGTGAGGGTGTTACTTGTCACATGTAGCAGAGGTGAGGGTGTTACTTGTCACATGTAGCAGAGGTGAGGGTGTTACTTGTCACATGTAGCAGAGGTGAGGGTGTTACTTGTCTCATGTAGCAGAGGTGAGGGTGTTACTTGTCACATGTAGCAGAGGTGAGGGTGTTACTTGTCACATGTAGCAGAGGTGAGGGTGTTACTTGTCTCATGTAGCAGAGATGAGGGTGTTACTTGTCACATGTAGCAGGGATGAGGGTGTTACTTGTCACATGTAGCAGGGATGAGGGTGTTACTTGTCACATGTAGCAGAGGTGAGGGTGTTACTTGTCACATGTAGCAGAGGTGAGGGTGTTACTTGTCACATGTAGCGGAGGTGAGGGTGTTACTTGTCAGGTGTAGCAGAGGTGAGGGTGTTACTTGTCACATGTAGCAGAGATGAGGGTGTTACTTGTCACATGTAGCAGAGGTGAGGGTGTTACTTGTCACATGTAGCAGAGGTGAGGGTGTTACTTGTCACATGTAGCAGAGGTGAGGGTGTTACTTGTCTCATGTAGCAGAGATGAGGGTGTTACTTGTCACATGTAGCAGGGATGAGGGTGTTACTTGTCACATGTAGCAGGGATGAGGGTGTTACTTGTCACATGTAGCAGAGGTGAGGGTGTTACTTGTCACATGTAGCAGAGGTGAGGGTGTTACTTGTCACATGTAGCAGAGGTGAGGGTGTTACTTGTCTCATGTAGCAGGGATGAGGGTGTTACTTGTCACATGTAGCAGAGGTGAGGGTGTTACTTGTCAGGTGTAGCAGAGGTGAGGGTGTTACTTGTCACATGTAGCAGAGGTGAGGGTGTTACTTGTCAGGTGTAGCAGAGGTGAGGGTGTTACTTGTCACATGTAGCAGAGGTGAGGGTGTTACTTGTCACATGTAGTAGAGGTGAGGGTGTTACTTGTCACATGTAGCAGAGATGAGGGTGTTACTTGTCACATGTAGCAGAGGTGAGGGTGTTACTTGTCACATGTAGCAGGGATGAGGGTGTTACTTGTCACGTGTAGCAGAGGTGAGGGTGTTACTTGTCACATGTAGCAGAGGTGAGGGTGTTACTTGTCACATGTAGCAGAGGTGAGGGTGTTACTTGTCAGGTGTAGCAGAGGTGAGGGTGTTACTTGTCACATGTAGCAGAGGTGAGGGTGTTACTTGTCACATGTAGCAGAGGTGAGGGTGATACTTGTCACATGTAGCAGGGATGAGGGTGTTACTTGTCACATGTAGCAGAGATGAGGGTGTTACTTGTCACATGTAGCAGGGATGAGGGTGTTACTTGTCACATGTAGCAGAGGTGAGGGTGTTACTTGTCATTTGTAGCAGAGGTGAGGGTGTTACTTGTCACATGTAGCAGGGATGAGGGTGTTACTTGTCACATGTAGCAGAGGTGAGGGTGTTACTTGTCAGGTGTAGCAGAGGTGAGGGTGTTACTTGTCACATGTAGCAGAGGTGAGGGTGTTACTTGTCTCATGTAGCAGAGGTGAGGGTGTTACTTGTCACATGTAGCAGAGGTGAGGGTGTTACTTGTCACATGTAGCAGAGGTGAGGGTGTTACTTGTCTCATGTAGCAGAGGTGAGGGTGTTACTTGTCACATGTAGCAGAGGTGAGGGTGTTACTTGTCACATGTAGCAGAGGTGAGGGTGTTACTTGTCACATGTAGCAGAGGTGAGGGTGTTACTTGTCACATGTAGCAGAGGTGAGGGTGTTACTTGTCTCATGTAGCAGAGGTGAGGGTGTTACTTGTCACATGTAGCAGAGGTGAGGGTGTTACTTGTCTCATGTAGCAGGGATGAGGGTGTTACTTTTCACATGTAGCAGAGGTGAGGGTGTTACTTGTCACATGTAGCAGAGGTGAGGGTGTTACTTGTCTCATGTAGCAGGGATGAGGGTGTTACTTTTCACATGTAGCAGAGGTGAGGGTGTTACTTGTCAGGTGTAGCAGAGGTGAGGGTGTTACTTGTCACATGTAGCAGGGATGAGGGTGTTACTTGTCACATGTAGCAGAGGTGAGGGTGTTACTTGTCACATGTAGCAGAGGTGAGGGTGTTACTTGTCAGGTGTAGCAGAGGTGACGGTGTTTCTTGTCACATGTAGCAGAGGTGAGGGTGTTACTTGTCACATGTAGCAGAGATGAGGGTGTTACTTGTCACATGTAGCAGAGGTGAGGGTGTTACTTGTCACATGTAGCAGAGGTGAGGGTGTTACTTGTCAGGCGTAGCAGAGGTGAGGGTGTTACCTGTCACATGTAGCAGAGGTGAGGGTGTTACTTGTCTCATGTAGCAGAGGTGAGGGTGTTACTTGTCACATGTAGCAGAGATGAGGGTGTTACTTGTCAGGTGTAGCAGTGGTGACGGTGTTTCTTGTCACATGTAGCAGAGGTGAGGGTGTTACTTGTCACATGTAGCAGAGATGAGGGTGTTACTTGTCACATGTAGCAGAGGTGAGGGTGTTACTTGTCAGGCGTAGCAGAGGTGAGGGTGTTACCTGTCACATGTAGCAGAGGTGAGGGTGTTACTTGTCACATGTAGCAGAGGTGAGGGTGTTACTTGTCAGGTGTAGCAGAGGTGAGGGTGATACTTGTCACATGTAGCAGGGATGAGGGTGTTATGTAGCAGAGGTGAGGGTGTTACTTGTCACATGTAGCAGAGGTGAGGGTGTTACTTGTCACATGTAGCAGAGGTGAGGGTGTTGCTTGTCACATGTAGCAGAGGTGAGGGTGTTACTTGTCACATGTAGCAGAGGTGAGGGTGTTACTTGTCAGGTGTAGCAAAGGTGAGGGTGATACTTGTCACATGCAGCAGGGATGAGGGTGATACTTGTCACATGTAGCAGGGATGAGGGTGTTACTTGTCACATGTAGCAGGGATGAGGGTGTTACTTGTCACATGTAGCAGAGGTGAGGGTGTTACTTGTCACATGTAGCAGAGGTGAGGGTGTTACTTGTCACATGTAGTAGAGGTGAGGGTGTTACTTGTCACATGTAGCAGAGATGAGGGTGTTACTTGTCACATGTAGCAGAGGTGAGGGTGTTACTTGTCACATGTAGCAGGGATGAGGGTGTTACTTGTCACATGTAGCAGAGATGAGGGTGTTACTTGTCAAATGTAGCAGGGATGAGGGTGTTACTTGTCACATGTAGCAGAGGTGAGGGTGTTACTTGTCAGTTGTAGCAGAGGTGAGGGTGTTACTTGTCACATGTAGCAGGGATGAGGGTGTTACTTGTCACATGTAGCAGAGGTGAGGGTGTTACTTGTCAGGTGTAGCAGAGGTGAGGGTGTTACTTGTCACATGTAGCAGAGGTGAGGGTGTTACTTGTCTCATGTAGCAGAGGTGAGGGTGTTACTTGTCACATGTAGCAGAGGTGAGGGTGTTACTTGTCACATGTAGCAGAGGTGAGGGTGTTACTTGTCTCATGTAGCAGAGGTGAGGGTGTTACTTGTCACATGTAGCAGAGGTGAGGGTGTTACTTGTCACATGTAGCAGAGGTGAGGGTGTTACTTGTCACATGTAGCAGAGATGAGGGTGTTACTTGTCACATGTAGCAGAGGTGAGGGTGTTACTTGTCACATGTAGCAGAGGTGAGGGTGTTACTTGTCACATGTAGCAGGGATGAGGGTGTTACTTGTCACATGTAGCAGGGATGAGAGTGTAACTTGTCACATATAGCAGAGGTCAGGGTGTTACTTGTCACATGAAGCAGAGGTGAGGGTGTTACTTGTCACATATAGCAGAGGTGAGGGTGTTACTTGTCACATGTAGCAGAGGTGAGGGTGTTACTTGTCAGGTGTAGCAGAGGTGAGGGTGTTACTTGTCACATGTAGCAGAGGTGAGGGTGTTACTTGTCACATGTAGCAGAGGTGAGGGTGTTACTTGTCTCATGTAGCAGAGGTGAGGGTGTTACTTGTCACATGTAGCAGGGATGAGGGTGTTACTTGTCACATGTAGCAGAGGTGAGGGTGTTACTTGTCAGGTGTAGCAGAGGTGAGGGTGTTACTTGTCACATGTAGCAGAGGTGAGGGTGTTACTTGTCTCATGTAGCAGAGGTGAGGGTGTTACTTGTCACATGTAGCAGAGGTGAGGGTGTTACTTGTCAGGTGTAGCAGAGGTGAGGGTGTTACTTGTCACATGTAGCAGAGGTGAGGGTGTTACTTGTCTCATATAGCAGAGGTGAGGGTGTTACTTGTCACATGTAGCAGAGGTGAGGGTGTTACTTGTCAGGTGTAGCAGAGATGAGGGTGTTACTTGTCACATGTAGCAGAGGTGAGGGTGTTACTTGTCAGGTGTAGCAGAGGTGAGGGTGTTACTTGTCAGGTGTAGCAGAGATGAGGGTGTTACTTGTCACATGTAGCAGAGGTGAGGATGGTACTTGTCACATGTAGCAGAGGTGAGGGTGTTACTTGTCAGGTGTAGCAGAGGTGAGGGTGTTACTTGTCACATGTAGCAGAGGTGAGGGTGTTACTTGTCTCATGTAGCAGGGATGAGGGTGTTACTTGTCACATGTAGCAGGGATGAGGGTGTTACTTGTCACATGTAGCAGAGGTGAGGGTGTTACTTGTCAGGTGTAGCAGAGGTGAGGGTGTTACTTGTCACATGTAGCAGAGATGAGGGTGTTACTTGTCACATGTAGTAGAGGTGAGGGTGTTACTTGTCACATGTAGCAGAGGTGAGGGTGTTACTTGTCAGGTGTAGCAGAGGTGAGGGTGTTACTTGTCACATGTAGCAGAGGTGAGGGTGTTACTTGTCAGGTGTAGCAGAGATGAGGGTGTTACTTGTCACATGTAGCAGAGGTGAGGGTGTTACTTGTCTCATGTAGCAGAGGTGAGGGTATTACTTGTCACATGTAGCAGGGATGAGGGTGTTACTTGTCACATGTAGCAGAGGTAAGGGTGTTACTTGTCACATGTAGCAGAGTTGAGGGTGTTACTTGTCACATGTAGCAGGGATGAGGGTGTTACTTGTCACATGTAGCAGGGATGAGGGTGTTACTTGTCACATATAGCAGAGGTGAGGGTGTTACTTGTCACATGTAGCAGAGGTGAGGGTGATACTTGTCACATGTAGCAGAGGTGAGGGTGTTACTTGTCAGGTGTAGCAGAGGTGAGGGTGTTACTTGTCACATGTAGCAGAGGTGAGGGTGTTACTTGTCTCATGTAGCAGAGGTGAGGGTGTTACTTGTCACATGTAGCAGAGGTGAGGGTGTTACTTGTCAGGTGTAGCAGAGGTGAGGGTGTTACTTGTCACATGTAGCAGAGGTGAGGGTGTTACTTGTCTCATATAGCAGAGGTGAGGGTGTTACTTGTCACATGTAGCAGAGGTGAGGGTGTTACTTGTCAGGTGTAGCAGAGATGAGGGTGTTACTTGTCACATGTAGCAGAGGTGAGGGTGTTACTTGTCAGGTGTAGCAGAGGTGAGGGTGTTACTTGTCAGGTGTAGCAGAGATGAGGGTGTTACTTGTCACATGTAGCAGAGGTGAGGATGGTACTTGTCACATGTAGCAGAGGTGAGGGTGTTACTTGTCAGGTGTAGCAGAGGTGAGGGTGTTACTTGTCACATGTAGCAGAGGTGAGGGTGTTACTTGTCTCATGTAGCAGGGATGAGGGTGTTACTTGTCACATGTAGCAGGGATGAGGGTGTTACTTGTCACATGTAGCAGAGGTGAGGGTGTTACTTGTCAGGTGTAGCAGAGGTGAGGGTGTTACTTGTCACATGTAGCAGAGATGAGGGTGTTACTTGTCACATGTAGTAGAGGTGAGGGTGTTACTTGTCACATGTAGCAGAGGTGAGGGTGTTACTTGTCAGGTGTAGCAGAGGTGAGGGTGTTACTTGTCACATGTAGCAGAGGTGAGGGTGTTACTTGTCAGGTGTAGCAGAGATGAGGGTGTTACTTGTCACATGTAGCAGAGGTGAGGGTGTTACTTGTCTCATGTAGCAGAGGTGAGGGTATTACTTGTCACATGTAGCAGGGATGAGGGTGTTACTTGTCACATGTAGCAGAGGTAAGGGTGTTACTTGTCACATGTAGCAGAGTTGAGGGTGTTACTTGTCACATGTAGCAGGGATGAGGGTGTTACTTGTCACATGTAGCAGGGATGAGGGTGTTACTTGTCACATATAGCAGAGGTGAGGGTGTTACTTGTCACATGTAGCAGAGGTGAGGGTGATACTTGTCACATGTAGCAGAGGTGAGGGTGTTACTTGTCAGGTGTAGCAGAGGTGAGGGTGTTACTTGTCACATGTAGCAGAGGTGAGGGTTTTACTTGTCACATGTAGCAGAGGTGAGGGTGTTACTTGTCACATGTAGCAGAGGTGAGGGTGTTACTTGTCTCATGAAGCAGAGGTGAGGGTGTTACTTGTCACATGTAGCAGGGATGAGGGTGTTACTTGTCACATATAGCAGAGGTGAGGGTGTTACTTGTCAGTTGTAGCAGAGGTGAGGGTGTTACTTGTCACATGTAGCAGAGGTGAGGGTGATACTTGTCACATATAGCAGAGGTGAGGGTGTTACTTGTCACATGTAGCAGAGGTGAGGGTGTTACTTGTCACATGTAGCAGAGGTAAGGGTGTTACTTGTCACATGTAGCAGAGTTGAGGGTGTTACTTGTCACATGTAGCAGGGATGAGGGTGTTACTTGTCACATGTAGCAGAGGTGAGGGTGTTACTTGTCACATGTAGCAGAGTTGAGGGTGTTACTTGTCACATGTAGCAGGGATGAGGGTGTTACTTGTCACATATAGCAGAGGTGAGGGTGTTACTTGTCACATGTAGCAGAGTTGAGGGTGTTACTTGTCACATGTAGCAGGGATGAGGGTGTTACTTGTCACATGTAGCAGAGGTAAGGGTGTTACTTGTCACATGTAGCAGAGTTGAGGGTGTTACTTGTCACATGTAGCAGGGATGAGGGTGTTACTTGTCACATATAGCAGAGGTGAGGGTGTTACTTGTCACATGTAGCAGAGGTGAGGGTGATACTTGTCACATGTAGCAGAGGTGAGGGTGTTACTTGTCAGGTGTAGCAGAGGTGAGGGTGTTACTTGTCACATGTAGCAGAGGTGAGGGTGTTACTTGTCTCATGAAGCAGAGGTGAGGGTGTTACTTGTCACATGTAGCAGAGGTGAGGGTGTTACTTGTCACATGTAGCAGAGGTGAGGGTGTTACTTGTCACATGTAGCAGAGGTGAGGGTGTTACTTGTCTCATGAAGCAGAGGTGAGGGTGTTACTTGTCACATGTAGCAGGGATGAGGGTGTTACTTGTCCCATGTAGCAGAGGTGAGGGTGTTACTTGTCACATGTAGCAGAGGTGAGGGTGTTACTTGTCACATGTAGCAGAGGTGAGGGTGTTACTTGTCTCATGAAGCAGAGGTGAGGGTGTTACTTGTCACATGTAGCAGAGATGAGGGTGTTACTTGTCAGGTGTAGCAGAGGTGAGGGTGTTAGTTGTCACATGTAGCAGAGGTGAGGGTGTTACTTGTCAGGTGTAGCAGAGGTGAGGGTGTTAGTTGTCACATGTAGCAGAGGTGAGGGTGTTACTTGTCACATGTAGCAGGGATGAGGGTGTTACTTGTCACATGTAGCAGGGATGAGGGTGTTACTTGTCACATATAGCAGAGGTGAGGGTGTTACTTGTCACATGTAGCAGAGGTGAGGGTGATACTTGTCACATGTAGCAGAGGTGAGGGTGTTACTTGTCAGGTGTAGCAGAGGTGAGGGTGTTACTTGTCACATGTAGCAGAGGTGAGGGTGTTACTTGTCTCATGAAGCAGAGGTGAGGGTGTTACTTGTCACATGTAGCAGAGGTGAGGGTGTTACTTGTCACATGTAGCAGGGATGAGGGTGTTACTTGTCACATGTAGCAGAGGTGAGGGTGTTACTTGTCACATGTAGCAGAGGTGAGGGTGTTACTTGTCACATGTAGCAGAGGTGAGGGTGTTACTTGTCTCATGAAGCAGAGGTGAGGGTGTTACTTGTCACATGTAGCAGAGATGAGGGTGTTACTTGTCAGGTGTAGCAGAGGTGAGGGTGTTAGTTGTCACATGTAGCAGAGGTGAGGGTGTTACTTGTCAGGTGTAGCAGAGGTGAGGGTGTTAGTTGTCACATGTAGCAGAGGTGAGGGTGTTACTTGTCAGGTGTAGCAGAGGTGAGGGTGTTACTTGTCAGGTGTAGCAGAGATGAGGGTGTTACTTGTCACATGTAGCAGAGGTGAGGGTGTTACTTGTCAGGTGTAGCAGAGGTGAGGGTGTTACTTGTCACATGTAGCAGGGATGAGGGTGTTACTTGTCACATGTAGCAGAGGTGAGGGTGTTACTTGTCACATGTAGCAGAGGTGAGGGTTTTACTTGTCACATGTAGCAGAGGTGAGGGTGTTACTTGTCAGGTGTAGCAGAGGTAAGGGTGTTACTTGTCAGGTGTAGCAGAGATGAGGGTGTTACTTGTCACATGTAGCAGAGGTGAGGGTTTTATTTGTCACATGTAGCAGAGGTGAGGGTGTTACTTGTCAGGTGTAGCAGAGATGAGGGTGTTACTTGTCTCATGTAGCAGAGGTGAGGGTGTTACTTGTCACATATAGCAGAGGTGAGGGTGTTACTTGTCAGGTGTAGCAGAGGTGAGGGTGTTACTTGTCACATGTAGCAGAGGTGAGGGTGTTACTTGTCAGGTGTAGCAGAGGTGAGGGTGTTACTTGTCACATGTAGCAGAGGTGAGGGTGTTACTTGTCACATGTAGCAGAGGTGAGGGTGTTACTTGTCAGGTGTAGCAGAGGTGAGGGTGTTACTTGTCAGGTGTAGCAGAGGTGAGGGTGTTACTTGTCACATGTAGCAGAGGTGAGGGTGTTACTTGTCTCATGTAGCAGGGATGAGGGTGTTACTTGTCACATGTAGCAGAGGTGAGGGTGTTACTTGTCACATGTAGCAGAGGTGAGGGTGTTACTTGTCACATATAGCAGAGGTGAGGGTGTTACTTGTCAGGTGTAGCAGAGGTGAGGGTGTTACTTGTCACATGTAGCAGAGGTGAGGGTGTTACTTGTCACATGTAGCAGAGGTGAGGGTGTTACTTGTCAGGTGTAGCAGAGGTGAGGGTGTTACTTGTCAGGTGTAGCAGAGGTGAGGGTGTTACTTGTCACATGTAGCAGAGGTGAGGGTGTTACTTGTCTCATGTAGCAGAGATGAGGGTGTTACTTGTCACATGTAGCAGGGATGAGGGTGTTACTTGTCACATGTAGCAGAGGTGAGGGTGTTACTTGTCACATGTAGCAGAGGTGAGGGTGTTACTTGTCAGGTGTAGCAGAGGTGAGGGTGTTACTTGTCAGGTGTAGCAGAGGTGAGGGTGTTACTTGTCACATGTAGCAGAGGTGAGGGTGTTACTTGTCTCATGTAGCAGGGATGAGGGTGTTACTTGTCACATGTAGCAGAGGTGAGGGTGTTACTTGTCAGGTGTAGCAGAGATGAGGGTGTTACTTGTCACATGTAGCAGGGATGAGGGTGTTACTTGTCAGGTGTAGCAGAGGTGAGGGTGTTACTTGTCACATGTAGCAGAGGTGAGGGTGTTACTTGTCAGGTGTAGCAGAGATGAGGGTGTTACTTGTCACATGTAGCAGAGGTGAGGGTGTTACTTGTCAGGTGTAGCAGAGGTGAGGGTGTTACTTGTCACATGTAGCAGGGATGAGGGTGTTACTTGTCAGGTGTAGCAGAGGTGAGGGTGTTACTTGTCACATGTAGCAGGGATGAGGGTGTTACTTGTCAGGTGTAGCAGAGGTGAGGGTGTTACTTGTCACATGTAGCAGAGGTGAGGGTGTTACTTGTCACATGTAGCAGAGGTGAGGGTGTTACTTGTCAGGTGTAGCAGAGATGAGGGTGTTACTTGTCACATGTAGCAGAGGTGAGGGTGTTACTTGTCACGTGTAGCAGAGGTGAGGGTGTTACTTGTCAGGTGTAGCAGAGGTGAGGGTGTTACTTGTCACATGTAGCAGAGGTGAGGGTGTTACTTGTCACGTGTAGCAGAGGTGAGGGTGTTACTTGTCACGTGTAGCAGAGGTGAGGGTGTTACTTGTCACATGTAGCAGGGATGAGGGTGTTACTTGTCAGGTGTAGCAGAGGTGAGGGTGTTACTTGTCACATGTAGCAGGGATGAGGGTGTTACTTGTCAGGTGTAGCAGAGGTGAGGGTGTTACTTGTCACATGTAGCAGAGGTGAGGGTGTTACTTGTCACATGTAGCAGAGGTGAGGGTGTTACTTGTCAGGTGTAGCAGAGATGAGGGTGTTACTTGTCACATGTAGCAGAGGTGAGGGTGTTACTTGTCACGTGTAGCAGAGGTGAGGGTGTTACTTGTCAGGTGTAGCAGAGGTGAGGGTGTTACTTGTCACATGTAGCAGAGGTGAGGGTGTTACTTGTCACGTGTAGCAGAGGTGAGGGTGTTACTTGTCACGTGTAGCAGAGGTGAGGGTGTTACTTGTCACGTGTAGCAGTGATGAGGGTGTTACTTGTCAGGTGTAGCAGAGGTGAGGGTGTTACTTGTCTCATGTAGCAGAGGTGAGGGTGTTACTTGTCTCATGTAGCAGAGGTGAGGGTGTTACTTGTCACATGTAGCAGGGATGAGGGTGTTACTTGTCAGGTGTAGCAGAGGTGAGGGTGTTACTTGTCACATGTAGCAGAGGTGAGGGTGTTACTTGTCACGTGTAGCAGAGATGAGGGTGTTACTTGTCACATGTAGCAGAGGTGAGGGTGTTACTTGTCAGGTGTAGCAGAGGTGAGGGTGTTACTTGTCACATGTAGCAGAGGTGAGGGTGTTACTTGTCACGTGTAGCAGGGATGAGGGTGTTACTTGTCACATGTAGCAGAGGTGAGGGTGTTACTTGTCACGTGTAGCAGAGGTGAGGGTGTTACTTGTCACATGTAGCAGGGATGAGGGTGTTACTTGTCACATGTAGCAGAGGTGAGGGTGTTACTTGTCACGTGTAGCAGAGGTGAGGGTGTTACTTGTCACATGTAGCAGGGATGAGGGTGTTACTTGTCACATGTAGCAGAGGTGAGGGTGTTACTTGTCACATGTAGCAGAGGTGAGGGTGTTACTTGTCACATGTAGCAGAGGTGAGGGTGTTACTTGTCACGTGTAGCAGAGGTGAGGGTGTTACTTGTCACATGTAGCAGGGATGAGGGTGTTACTTGTCAGGTGTAGCAGAGGTGAGGGTGTTACTTGTCACATGTAGCAGGGATGAGGGTGTTACTTGTCAGGTGTAGCAGAGGTGAGGGTGTTACTTGTCACATGTAGCAGAGGTGAGGGTGTTACTTGTCACGTGTAGCAGAGGTGAGGGTGTTACTTGTCACATGTAGCAGGGATGAGGGTGTTACTTGTCACATGTAGCAGAGGTGAGGGTGTTACTTGTCACATGTAGCAGAGGTGAGGGTGTTACTTGTCACATGTAGCAGAGGTGAGGGTGTTACTTGTCACGTGTAGCAGAGGTGAGGGTGTTACTTGTCACATGTAGCAGGGATGAGGGTGTTACTTGTCAGGTGTAGCAGAGGTGAGGGTGTTACTTGTCACATGTAGCAGGGATGAGGGTGTTACTTGTCAGGTGTAGCAGAGGTGAGGGTGTTACTTGTCACATGTAGCAGAGGTGAGGGTGTTACTTGTCACATGTAGCAGAGGTGAGGGTGTTACTTGTCACGTGTAGCAGAGGTGAGGGTGTTACTTGTCACGTGTAGCAGAGGTGAGGGTGTTACTTGTCACATGTAGCAGGGATGAGGGTGTTACTTGTCAGGTGTAGCAGAGGTGAGGGTGTTACTTGTCACATGTAGCAGGGATGAGGGTGTTACTTGTCAGGTGTAGCAGAGGTGAGGGTGTTACTTGTCACATGTAGCAGAGGTGAGGGTGTTACTTGTCACATGTAGCAGAGGTGAGGGTGTTACTTGTCAGGTGTAGCAGAGATGAGGGTGTTACTTGTCACATGTAGCAGAGGTGAGGGTGTTACTTGTCACGTGTAGCAGAGGTGAGGGTG
Source organism: Ranitomeya imitator (assembly GCF_032444005.1). NCBI lineage: Eukaryota > Metazoa > Chordata > Amphibia > Anura > Dendrobatidae > Ranitomeya > Ranitomeya imitator. Next base: position 395,892,510 of record NC_091285.1, on the reverse strand, counting down.
TTACTTGTCAGGTGTAGCAGAGGTGAGGGTGTTACTTGTCACATGTAGCAGAGGTGAGGGTGTTACTTGTCACGTGTAGCAGAGGTGAGGGTGTTACTTGTCACGTGTAGCAGAGGTGAGGGTGTTACTTGTCACGTGTAGCAGTGATGAGGGTGTTACTTGTCAGGTGTAGCAGAGGTGAGGGTGTTACTTGTCTCATGTAGCAGAGGTGAGGGTGTTACTTGTCTCATGTAGCAGAGGTGAGGGTGTTACTTGTCACATGTAGCAGGGATGAGGGTGTTACTTGTCAGGTGTAGCAGAGGTGAGGGTGTTACTTGTCACATGTAGCAGAGGTGAGGGTGTTACTTGTCACGTGTAGCAGAGATGAGGGTGTTACTTGTCACATGTAGCAGAGGTGAGGGTGTTACTTGTCAGGTGTAGCAGAGGTGAGGGTGTTACTTGTCACATGTAGCAGAGGTGAGGGTGTTACTTGTCACGTGTAGCAGGGATGAGGGTGTTACTTGTCACATGTAGCAGAGGTGAGGGTGTTACTTGTCAGGTGTAGCAGAGGTGAGGGTGTTACTTGTCACATGTAGCAGAGGTGAGGGTGTTACTTGTCAGGTGTAGCAGAGGTGAGGGTGTTACTTGTCAGGTGTAGCAGAGGTGAGGGTGTTACTTGTCAGGTGTAGCAGAGGTGAGGGTGTTACTTGTCAGGTGTAGCAGAGAGATGCATTTGGCACAGTTATAGTGGTTTCGTTATGTGTTCCTGTGGAGTGAACACGGGACTGTGTGGAACCCTAGCTGCTCCTAGAACACCGGAATGACAGTTCCCGCTCTGCTACATGGTGGGCCACGTGGCTTTCTCTGGCACCGTGTGGGTAGTGTGACAGCATCCAGTGGCCATTCCGCCCTCCTTGGCACTGCCACTCCTGTGTATAGTGGCCGTGGTTGGTGGCTGCAGCGCCCTGACATTACACCCTGGTGGATGTTTCCTGTGAGTGGCAGAGAGTGGGCACCGCTTGGTACTGCTGCACTCCACTCACCTTCCCAGCTCAAACATGGCACTGAGGGCACATGACATGTACTAGCCCTGGCATACATGGGGGTAAGGACTGTGGGCACAAGCTCAGGTCCCGGCAGTTACCCTCTCCAGCCTGGCAGTCCCCAGCACAGCAGTGGCGGCGGGCAGGGTGGGGTGCAGGCTCATTCCAGCAGGGCCCCTCCGTACACACTGTGCACACAACTCCTTCATTGACCTTTGCAGCAATTGCAAAATTTCCTACTAGCCAATTAAAAATAGTTTATGAGCCGCCGCTACCCCACCCATGACCCCTCACCCCACACTGTGCCATGGAACCCACGGAAGCCGATCACTGTGTACTGTAGCACAACATCACAACCGTGACCCGCGTGTCATTGGCATGGAAGTGGCTCATATCTGTCTGATATATGTGTGTGTATCAGGAATAGATACACTGATAGATTCATATGAGCTTATTAAATGGTAGATATCTATATATATAGCTGATAGATACAGCTTGGTATTAAATATAGACAGAAAAAGAGAAATAGTTCTGATACATATAGGCATAAGCGAGATCATTTAATGATTGATAGTTTAATAGATTGATCATATTTCTGACATACACATAGTTATGAGCTAATTATTGTTGGCTAGAAAGATATGGGATAGATAGATATACAGTATGATAGATAGATAGATAGATAGATAGATAGATAGATAGATAGATAGATAGATAGATAGATAGATAGATATGGGATAGATAGATATGGGGTAGATAGATAGATAGATAGATAGATAGATAGATAGATAGATAGATAGATAGATAGATAGATAGATAGATAGATATGGGATAGCTAGATAGATAGATAGATATAGATAGATAGATAGATAGATAGATAGATAGATAGATAGATAGATAGATAGATAGATAGATATGGGCTAGATAGATATAGATAGATAGATAGATAGATAGATAGATAGATAGATAGATAGATAGATAGATAGATAGATAGATATGAGATAGATAGATAGATAGATAGATAGATAGATAGATAGATAGATAGATAGATATGGGATAGATAGATATGGGATAGATAGATAGATAGATCATAGATAGATAGATAGATAGATAGATAGATAGATAGATAGATAGATAGATAGATAGATAGATAGATAGATATGGGATAGATAGATATGGGATAGATAGATAGATAGATCATAGATAGATAGATAGATAGATAGATAGATAGATATGGGATAGATAGATAGATAGATAGATATAGATAGATAGATAGATAGATAGATAGATAGATAGATAGATAGATATGGGCTAGATAGATATAGATAGATAGATAGATAGATAGATATGAGATAGATAGATAGATAGATAGATAGATAGATAGATAGATAGATAGATAGATAGATATGGGATAGATAGATATGGGATAGATAGATAGATAGATAGATCATAGATAGATAGATAGATAGATAGATAGATAGATATGGGATAGATAGATAGATAGATCATAGATAGATAGATAGATAGATAGATAGATAGATAGATAGATAGATATGGGATAGATAGATATGGGATAGATAGATAGATAGATAGATCATAGATAGATAGATAGATAGATAGATAGATAGATAGATAGATATGGGATAGATAGATAGATAGATCATAGATAGATAGATAGATAGATAGATAGATATGGGATAGATAGATAGATAGATAGATAGATAGATAGATAGATAGATAGATATGGGATAGATAGATAGATAGATATAGATAGATAGATAGATAGATAGATAGATAGATAGATAGATATGGGCTAGATAGATATAGATAGATAGATAGATAGATAGATATGAGATAGATAGATAGATAGATAGATAGATAGATATGGGATAGATAGATAGATAGATAGATAGATATGGGATAGATAGATATGGGATAGATAGATAGATAGATAGATCATAGATAGATAGATAGATAGATAGATATGGGATAGATAGATATGGGATAGATAGATAGATAGATCATAGATAGATAGATAGATAGATATGGGATAGATAGATATGGGATAGATAGATAGATAGATAGATAGATAGATAGATAGATAGATAGATAGATAGATAGATAGATATGAGATAGATAGATAGATAGATAGATAGATAGATATGGGATAGATAGATAGATAGATCATAGATAGATAGATAGATAGATCATAGATAGATAGATATGGGATAGATAGATAGATAGATAGATCATAGATAGATAGATAGATAGATCATAGATAGATAGATAGATATGGGATAGATAGATAGATAAATAGATAGATCATAGATAGATAGATAGATAGATCATAGATAGATAGATATGGGATAGATAGATAGATAGATAGATAGATAGATAGATAGATAGATATGGGATAGATAGATAGATAGATAGATAGATAGATAGATAGATAGATAGATAGATAGATAGATAGATATGGGCTAGATAGATATAGATAGATAGATAGATAGATAGATAGATAGATAGATATGAGATAGATAGATAGATAGATAGATAGATAGATAGATAGATAGATAGATAGATAGATAGATATGGGATAGATAGATATGGGATAGATAGATAGATAGATCATAGATAGATAGATAGATAGATAGATAGATAGATAGATAGATAGATAGATAGATAGATATGGGATAGATAGATATGGGATAGATAGATAGATAGATCATAGATAGATAGATAGATAGATAGATAGATATGGGATAGATAGATATGGGATAGATAGATAGATAGATCATAGATAGATAGATAGATAGATAGGTAGATAGATAGATAGATAGATAGATATGGGATAGATAGATAGATAGATCATAGATAGATAGATAGATAGATAGATAGATAGATAGATATGGGATAGATAGATAGATAGATAGATAGATAGATAGATAGATAGATAGATAGATAGATATGGGATAGATAGATAGAGATAGATAGATAGATAGATAGATAGATAGATAGATAGATAGATAGATAGATAGATAGATAGATAGATAGATAGATAGATATGGGCTAGATAGATATGAGATAGATAGATAGATAGATAGATAGATAGATATGGGATAGATAGATAGATAGATAGATAGATAGATAGATAGATAGATAGATATGGGATAGATAGATATGGGATAGATAGATAGATAGATCATAGATAGATAGATAGATAGATAGATAGATAGATAGATAGATAGATATGGGATAGATAGATATGGGATAGATAGATAGATAGATAGATCATAGATAGATAGATAGATAGATAGATAGATAGATAGATATGGGATAGATAGATATGGGATAGATAGATAGATAGATAGATAGATAGATAGATAGATAGATAGATAGATATGAGATAGATAGATAGATAGATAGATAGATAGATAGATAGATATGGGATAGATAGATAGATAGATCATAGATAGATAGATAGATAGATCATAGATAGATAGATATGGGATAGATAGATAGATAGATAGATCATAGATAGATAGATAGATAGATCATAGATAGATAGATAGATATGGGATAGATAGATAGATAAATAGATAGATCATAGATAGATAGATAGATAGATGATAGATAGATAGATATGGGATAGATAGATAGATAGATAGATAGATAGATAGATAGATAGATAGATATGGGATAGATAGATAGATAGATGGATGGATAGATAGATAGATAGATAGATAGATATGAGATAGATAGATATGGGATAGATAGATAGATAGATAGATAGATAGATAGATAGATAGATATGGGATAGATAGATAGATAGATAGATAGATAGATAGATAGATAGATAGATATGGGATAGATAGATAGATAGATAGATAGATAGATAGATAGATAGATAGATATGAGATAGATAGGGAGCGAGATGAGTGTATTTTCCTATCAGGGTGGTACAGCTGGCATACTGGCACACCTTGACAAGGCTGTTAGCACGTGTGTAGCTGCGGACTACTCTCCCCATCATTCTGTACACTGATAGCCGCATTGTCTGTCCAGGGCTTCATTGTTGTGTTCCCACCACACAGTGGCAGGCAGGGCTCATGGGCAGTGTGACAGGTGACAGGAGGCCATGATGGGCCATGCAGGGCAGGAGAGGGGGCGGCTGTTATGTTCCCGCACTGAGAGGGAAGCAGGGATCATACCAGAGACCACTGCAATTCCAGCTATGACCATAGGCAAGAACGAGAAGCCCCCCGTGTATGTGATCTGTGAGTCCTTACTGACTGCAGGCCCTTGTGTATTATTATACCACCAATGATCGATTACTAAGAGTCACAACAAGGTCCGGGAGTCTTTGTAGACGTGTAATAGATGACACTCGTGTGAGTGCACAGTGTTTTGTTACCTGTGACTAATGCTGGGCTGATTTCTTCTCAGGTCCATAATTAAGTGTAATGATGCACTTAGCTACACTTCTCCACCCCGCTGCGATTTACCTGTAATTACACAGCGCCATCTCGTGGCTGTCTATGGGATAAATGTTATCCATCGCTGAAGAGTTGGGGAAATAAGCACTGCAATAATGTGGCAGAGGATGGCTACAGCATATAAAACAGTAGTATGTAGATTTTACTCCTGCAGTTTATTGTATCCTACATATACACCCGCTTAATCATGTATTTATAGCCGGCCATGGATGCAGTATACCTGATAAAATGGTAAATCTGATATTTTTTGTGCAATGTTGTCTTAAGCAGCTAAACTGCAGATTTGAATATTTTTGCATAGAAGATCAGGACTCATATGATATCAATTGCACTACTTTTTCTTCCTGATTAATTTTGCTCTTCAGCTGTTCTAAAATGATAGAAAACTAAAATCAGTTTGCTAAGAGTTCTTGTCCTGACTTTTATTTAGTCTGTAATGACAATAAGGCCCCAGTCAGACCTCAGTGATTTTTCCCATTCCCAAAAACCAGTCTAATTTTCTGTTTGCTCCATGTTTTAGCTGTATTATGTGTTTGGTCTGTGTCAGATTTTAACATCAGTGATTCTCCTATATATAAATAAAAAAATAAAATGTTTTTATACCCATTGAGCTATTACAGTGTAGCCATATAAATTAGATGCTATGTGGTTAATCCGTATGGGTCTAACTTCTTTTGTGCACTCTCAGAATTAGGTAGGTGAGTTTCATCTGAAATGGCACAGATCTCGCTGAGAATCTGCATTCCAAACGTATTGTAAATTGAAGAGGACATTATCAGTGTGAGACATGTAATGACAGACAGTCTGCTCTTTGGAGCTACATGTAACACTCTGGTAATGCCTCCTTTCATTTATATTAAGTACTAAAGGCAGATTCTCATGAAGATCTCTGTGAGGCCCATAGATTTTAACAGTTCATTCACATACTAAGAAAAAGTGGATGTCTCTGAAATGAGACATTAGTTCATACATATGAAAATATTACTTTATTCAGCTTCTTATGACCTGCATGCCCATATACATGGTGCTCACGTCTGCATTGGAGATCACATATACAGGTGCATGCGACCAGGCAGGAGATCACATATACAGGTGCATGTGACCAGGCAGGAGACCCCATATACAGGTGCATGAGACCAGGCAGAAGATCACATATACAGGTGCATGAGACCAGGCAGAAGATCACATATACAAGTGCATGCGACCAGGCAGGAGATCACATATACAGGTGCATGCGACCAGGCAGGAGATCACATATACAGGTGCATGCGACCAGGCAGGAGATCACATATACAGGTGCATGTGACCAGGCAGGAGATCACATATACAGGTGCATGAGACCTGGCAGAAGATCACATATACAAGTGCATGCGACCAGGCAGGAGATCACATATACAGGTGCATGTGACCAGGCAGGAGATCACATATACAGGTGCATGTGACCAGGCAGGAGATCACATATACAGGTGCATGAGACCAGGCAGGAGATCTCATATACAGGTGTATGAGACCAGGCAGGAGATCATATATACAGGTGCATGCAACCAGGCAGGAGACCCCATATACAGGTGCATGAGACCAGGCAGAAGATCACATATACAGGTGCATGAGACCAGGCAGAAGATCACATATACAAGTGCATGCGACCAGGCAGGAGATCACATATACAGGTGCATGGGACCAGGCAGGAGATCACATATACAGGTGCATGAGAACAGGCAGAAGATCACATATACAAGTGCATGCGACCAGGCAGGAGATCACATATACAGGTGCATGAGACCAGGCAGGAGATCACATATACAGGTGCATGAGACCAGGCAGGAGATCACATATACAGGTGCATGAGACCAGGCAGGAGATCACATATACAGGTGCATGAGACCAGGCAGGAGATCACATATACAGGTGCATGAGAACAGGCAGGAGATCACAAATACAGGTGCATGAGACCAGGCAGGAGATCACATATACAGGTGCATGAGACCAGGCAGGAGATCACATATACAGGTGTATGTGAGCAGGCAGGAGATCACATATACAGGTGCATGCGACCAGGCAGGAGATCACATATACAGGTGCATGCGACCAGGCAGGAGATCACATATACAGGTGCATGAGACCAGGCAGGAGATCACATACACAGGTGCATGATACCAGGCAGGAGATCACATATACAGGTGGATGTGATCAGGAAGGAGATCACATATACAGGTGCATGCGACCAGGCAGGAGATCACATATACAGGTGCATGTGACCAGGCAGGAGATCACATATACAGGTGCATGTGACCAGGCAGGAGATCACATATACAGGTGCATGTGACCAGGCAGGAGATCACATATACAGGTGCATGTGACCAGGCAGGAGATCACATATACAGGTGCATGTGACCAGGCAGGAGATCACATATACAGGTGCATGAGACCAGGCAGGAGATCTCATATACAGGTGTATGAGACCAGGCAGGAGATCATATATACAGGTGCATGCAACCAGGCAGGAGATCACATATACAGGTGCATGTGACCAGGCAGGAGATCACATATACAGGTGCATGAGACCAGGCAGAAGATCACATATACAGGTGCATGAGACCAGGCAGAAGATCACATATACAAGTGCATGCGACCAGGCAGGAGATCACATATACAGGTGCATGTGACCAGGCAGGAGATCACATATACAGGTGCATGAGACCAGGCAGGAGATCACATATACAGGTGCATGCGACCAGGCAGGAGATCACATATACAGGTGCATGAGACCAGGCAGGAGATCACATACACAGGTGCATGATACCAGGCAGGAGATCACATATACAGGTGGATGTGATCAGGAAGGAGATCACATATACAGGTGCATGCGACCAGGCAGGAGATCACATATACAGGTGCATGTGACCAGGCAGGAGATCACATATACAGGTGCATGTGACCAGGCAGGAGATCACATATACAGGTGCATGTGACCAGGCAGGAGATCACATATACAGGTGCATGTGACCAGGCAGGAGATCACATATACAGGTGCATGTGACCAGGCAGGAGATCACATATACAGGTGCATGAGACCAGGCAGGAGATCTCATATACAGGTGTATGAGACCAGGCAGGAGATCATATATACAGGTGCATGCAACCAGGCAGGAGATCACATATACAGGTGCATGTGACCAGGCAGGAGATCACATATACAGGTGCATGAGACCAGGCAGAAGATCACATATACAGGTGCATGAGACCAGGCAGAAGATCACATATACAAGTGCATGCGACCAGGCAGGAGATCACATATACAGGTGCATGTGACCAGGCAGGAGATCACATATACAGGTGCATGAGACCAGGCAGGAGATCACATATACAGGTGCATGAGACCAGGCAGGAGATCACATATACAGGTGCATGAGACCAGGCAGGAGATCACATATACAGGTGCATGAGACCAGGCAGGAGATCACATATACAGGTGCATGAGACCAGGCAGGAGATCACAAATACAGGTGCATGAGACCAGGCAGGAGATCACATATACAGGTGCATGAGACCAGGCAGGAGATCACATATACAGGTGTATGTGAGCAGGCAGGAGATCACATATACAGGTGCATGCGACCAGGCAGGAGATCACATATACAGGTGCATGCGACCAGGCAGGAGATCACATATACAGGTGCATGAGACCAGGCAGGAGATCACATATACAGGTGCATGATACCAGGCAGGAGATCACATATACAGGTGGATGTGATCAGGAAGGAGATCACATATACAGGTGCCTGTGACCAGGCAGGAGATCACATATACAGGTGCATGAGACCAGGCAGGAGATCACATATACAGGTGCATGAGACCAGGCAGGAGATCACATATACAGGTGTATGTGATCAGGAAGGAGATCACATATACAGGTGCCTGTGACCAGGCAGGAGATCACATATGCAGGTGCCTGTGACCAGGCAGGAGATCACATATGCAGGTGCCTGTGACCAGGCAGGAGATCACATATACAGGTGCATGAGACCAGGCAGGAGATCACATACACAGGTGCATGAGACCAGGCAGGAGATCACATATACAGGTGCATGATACCAGGCAGGAGATCACATATACAAGTGCATGAGACCAGGCAGGAGATCACATATACAGGTGTATGTGATCAGGAAGGAGATCACATATACAGGTGCCTGTGACCAGGCAGGAGATCACATATACAGGTGCATGCGACCAGGCAGGAGATCACATATACAGGTGCATAAGACCAGGCAGGAGATCACATATACAGGTGCATGATACCAGGCAGGAGATCACATATACAGGTGGATGTGATCAGGAAGGAGATCACATATACAGGTGCCTGTGACCAGGCAGGAGATCACATATACAGGTGCATGAGACCAGGCAGGAGATCACATATACAGGTGCATGAGACCAGGCAGGGGATCACATATACAGGTGTATGTGATCAGGAAGGAGATCACATATACAGGTGCCTGTGACCAGGCAGGAGATCACATATGCAGGTGCCTGTGACCAGGCAGGAGATCACATATGCAGGTGCCTGTGACCAGGCAGGAGATCACATATACAGGTGCATGAGACCAGGCAGGAGATCACATACACAGGTGCATGAGACCAGGCAGGAGATCACATATACAGGTGCATGATACCAGACAGGAGATCACATATACAAGTGCATGAGACCAGGCAGGAGATCACATATACAGGTGTATGTGATCAGGAAGGAGATCACATATACAGGTGCCTGTGACCAGGCAGGAGATCACATATGCAGGTGCCTGTGACCAGGCAGGAGATCACATATACAGGTGCATGTGACCAGGCAGGAGATCACATATACAGGTGCATGTGACCAGACAGGAGATCACATATACAGGTGAATGTGACCAGGCAGGAGATCACATATAGAGGTGCATGTGACCAGGCAAGAGATCACATATACAAGTGCATGTGGCCAGGCAGGACATCACATATACAAGTGCATGTGACCAGGCAGGAGATCACTTATACAGCTGCATGCGACCAGGCAGGAGATCACATATACAGGTGCATGCGACCAGGCAGGAGATCACATATACAGGTGCATGTGACCAGGCAGGAGATCACATATACAGGTGCATGTGACCAGGCATGAGATCACATATACAGGTGCATGAGACCAGGCAGGAGATCACATATACAGGTGCATGTGACCAGGCAGGAGATCATATATGCAGGTGCCTGTGACCAGGCAGGAGATCACATATACAGGTGCATGTGACCCGGCAGGAGATCACATATACAGGTGCATGTGACCAGGCAGGAGATCACATATAGAGGTGCATGTGACCAGGCAGGAGATCACATATACAGGTGCATGTGACCATGCAGGAGATCACATATACAGGTGCATGAGACCAGATCTGGAGATCACAAATACAGGTGTATGAGACCAGGCAGGAGATCACATATACAGGTGCATGAGACTAGACAGGAGATCACATATACAGGTGCATGTGGACCGCTCCCACGTAAGGGCAATGGGGTACTTGGTACCGGGTCCTTCACTTCCCTCGGCGGGGATGTCACGGTGGCCCGACCCGGACCGTGGCCCTATGAGGGGCGCCCAATAAAAGGGTAGAGTTTGTAGATAACGGTAGTGTTCGTGACGCCACCTGTGGTATTCGGTCAGGGTGACCGACGCTGCTTAAGGGTCCGCTGGGGTGATGTTATGGCAGCTAGATGGTGTACCTTCCCACAGGTGAAATATGTCCCCAGGGCTTCCCAAAAGTGTAGATGGTGATGGTGGATGATGTAAGGCGCGGCAAATAACGACACAATGGGTGCAGTCTCTTTACCTTTACTGAAGGCTTCAGCATCCACAGTCCAAAGTGCCGGATGACAGGGGAGCAGGGTCCGGCTGCTCTGATGGCAATTCCACAGTCCTCTTATCCAGGTGGAAATCAGTAGCCTTCCCCTTGCGCACAGTAACGTAGTAAGTCCCTACTTGCATTAGCTACCATAAGGTCCTCACTGTTGTTACTTCTCTCTCTCTGTCCCCCAGATGGATAGGACATCACCCGTATGACGGTGGTGGCCTGAGGCTATTTTATAGGGACCCTAGAGACGCCCCTCCTCTGCGTTGCCACCTTGTCTGCTTAGGTGTTTAGGTCAGACAGCCAACTTGGAATCGACTGCCCTGCCGGTCTCTGAAGTAAAGGATAGAGTCTATTACTCCCTCGGTGTTCCGGCCACCGGATCTGCGCTCAGAGGGAGGCAGCCTGCTTCTAGCTGGTCTCCCACTGATGTTTCACTCCTGTTGCTATGACTTCTGTGCTCACTCACTGCGGCACACTTCCTTTTGTGTCCTTTCTAAGGAGGCTGCCGCATGGGTTGCAGGCGCAGCTCCGTGTCCTTCTTTCCTTCCTCCTCAGACTACAGTCTGGATCTGACCAGGGATCACCCCAGCCAGCTCGACCTGGAGACCTTTTCTCATCAGTCCCCAGCCAGGAGCTCTCGCCTCTACACTCCTCCTCTTACTCCTTTCTCTTACTGCCTAACTTCCTAACCAACCCCCCAGTTTTACCCAAATGTGAGGAGTGGCCTAATAGATAGAACCTTTTGCTCCCCCTGGTGGCCGGCGTGTAAAGTGTGTGTGTGTGGCTGTGATACCTGGCAGGGTGATCTCCTTTGGTGCCATCAGACGTAACATCACTCCCCCTGGTGGAAGAATGACATTACTGAAATGACCAGGACTCTGGGGCGCTGCACATGCAACCAGGCAGGAGATCACATATACAGGTGTATGTGACCAGGCAGGAGATCACATATACAGGTGCATGTGAGCAGGCAGGAGATCACATATACAGGTGCATGTGAGCAGGCAGGAGATCACATATACAGGTGCATGCGACCAGGCAGGAGATCACATATACAGGTGCATGTGAGCAGGCAGGAGATCACATATACAGGTGCATGTGACCAGGCAGGAGGTCACATATACAGGTGCATGTGACCAGGCAGGAGATCACATATACTGGTGCATGTGACCAGGCAGGAGATCACATATACAGGTGCATGAGACCAGGCAGGAGATCACATATACAGGTGTGTTATGACCTGGTGGTCAGGACAATAATGGACCTGTGGTTAAGAGCACACGGAATGACCTGATAGTTACTGATAATAAAGGACGAGCTCTGGGACGTGGGAACTCTGCTGACCGCAATCCCTAATCCTATCAAACACACTAGAAATAGCCGTGGATTGCGCCTAACGCTCCCTATGCAACTCGGCACAGCCTAAGGAACTAGCTAGCCCTGAAGATAGAAAAATAAAGCCTACCTTGCCTCAGAGAAATTCCCCAAAGGAAAAGGCAGCCCCCCACATATAATGACTGTGAGTAAAGATGAAGATACAAACACAGAGATGAAATAGATTTAGCAAAGTGAGGCCCGCCTAACTGAACAGACCGAGGATAGGAAAGGTTACTTTGCGGTCAGCACAAAAACCTACAAAAAGACCACGCAGAGGGCGCAAAAAGACCCTCCGCACCGACTCACGGTGCGGAGGCGCTCCCTCTGCATCCAAGAGCTTCCAGCAAGCAAGAGAACAATAAAAATAGCAAGCTGGACAGAAAAATAGCAAACAAAAGAAATACAAGCTGGAACTTAGCTTCTGCTGGGAAGACAGGTCACAAGAACGATCCAGGAGTGAACAAGACCAATACTGGAACATTGACAGGTGGCATGGAGCAAAGATCTAAGTGGAGTTAAAAAGAGCAGCAGCTAACAAATTAACCTCGTCACCTGTGGAAGGAAACTCAGAAACACCCACCAGAGGAAGTCCATGGACCGAACCAGCCGAAGTACCATTCATGACCACAGGAGGGAGCCCGACAACAGAATTCACAACAGTACCCCCCCTTGAGGAGGGGGTCACCGAACCCTCACTAGAGCCCCCAGGCCGACCAGGATGAGCCAAATGAAAGGCACGAACCAGATCGGCAGCATGAACATCAGAGGCAAAAACCCAGGAATTATCTTCCTGACCATAACCCTTCCACTTGACCAGGTACTGGAGTTTCCGTCTCGAAACACGAGAATCCAAAATCTTCACCACATACTCCAACTCCCCCTCAACCAACACCGGGGCAGGAGGATCAACGGATGAAACCACAGGCGCCACGTATCTCCGCAATAACGACCTATGGAACACATTATGGATGACAAAAGAAGCAGGAAGGGCCAAACGAAATGACACAGGATTGATAACCTCAGAAATCTTATACGGACCAATGAAACTAGGCTTAAACTTAGGAGAGGAAACCTTCATAGGAACATAACGAGACGACAACCAAACCAAATCCCCAACACGAAGTCGGGGACCCACACAGCGCCGGTGGTTAGCGAAACGTTGAGCCTTCTCCTGGGACAATGTCAAATTGTCCACCACATGAGTCCAAATCTGCTGCAACCTATCCACCACAGTATCTACACCAGGACAGTCCGAAGACTCAACCTGCCCTGAAGAGAAACGAGGATAGAAACCAGAATTGCATAAAAACGGCGAAACCAAAGTAGCCGAGCTGGCCCGATTATTAAGGGCGAACTCAGCCAACGGCAAAAAGGACACCCAATCATCCTGATCAGCAGAAACAAAGCATCTCAGATATGTTTCCAAAGATTGATTAGTTCGTTCAGTTTGGCCATTTGTCTGAGGATGAAAAGCCGAGGAAAAAGACAAATCAATGCCCATCCTAGCACAAAAGGATCGCCAAAACCTCGAAACAAACTGGGAACCTCTGTCAGAAATGATCTTCTCCGGGATACCATGTAAACGAACCACATGCTGGAAAAATAATGGCACCAAATCAGAGGAGGAAGGCAATTTAGACAAAGGTACCAAATGGACCATCTTAGAAAAGCGATCACAAACCACCCAAATGACCGACATCTTCTGAGAGACGGGGAGATCCGAAATAAAATCCATAGAAATATGCGTCCAGGGCCTCTTCGGGACCGGCAAGGGCAAAAGCAACCCACTGGCACGAGAACAGCAGGGCTTAGCCCGAGCACAAGTCCCACAGGACTGCACAAAAGAACGCACATCCCGTGACAAAGACGGCCACCAAAAAGATCTAGCCACCAAATCTCTGGTACCAAAGATTCCAGGATGCCCAGCCAACACTGAACAATGAATCTCAGAGATAACTCTACTAGTCCATCTATCAGGGACAAACAGTTTCTCCGCTGGGCAACGGTCAGGTCTATCAGCCTGAAATTTTTGCAGCACCCGCCGCAAATCAGGGGAGATGGCAGACAAAATTACCCCCTCTTTGAGAATACCCGCCGGCTCAGGAACACCCGGAGAGTCAGGCACAAAACTCCTTGACAGGGCATCAGCCTTCACATTCTTAGAGCCCGGAAGGTACGAAACCACAAAATCAAAACGGGAGAAAAATAACGACCATCGAGCCTGTCTCGGATTTAACCGTTTGGCAGACTCAAGTCAAATTCTTGTGATCTGTCAAGACCACCACGCGATGCTTGGCTCCTTCAAGCCAATGACGGCACTCCTCGAATGCCCACTTCATGGCCAACAACTCACGATTACCAACATCATAATTACGCTCAGCAGGCGAAAACTTTCTAGAAAAGAAAGCACATGGCTTCATCACCGAGCCATCAGAACTTCTCTGCGACAAAACCGCCCCTGCTCCAATCTCAGAAGCATCAACCTCAACCTGAAACGGGAGCGAAACATCTGGCTGGCACTACACAGGGGCAGAAGAAAAACGACGCTTCAACTCCTGAAAAGCCTCTACAGCTGCAGAAGACCAATTGACCACATCAGCACCCTTCTTGGTCAAATCAGTCAATGGTTTAGCAACAGTAGAAAAATTAGCGATGAAGCGCCGATAAAAATTAGCAAAGCCCAGGAACTTTTGCAGGCTTTTCACAGATGTCGGCTGAGTCCAATCGTAAATGGCCTGGACTTTAACAGGGTCCATCTCGATAGTAGAAGGGGAAAAAATGAACCCCAAGAATGAAACCTTCTGAACTCCAAAGAGACACTTTGACCCCTTCACAAACAAGGAATTCGCACGAAGGACCTGGAACACCATTCTGACCTGCTTCACATGAGACTCCCAATCATCCGAAAAGACCAAAATATCATCCAAATACACAATCAGGAATTTATCCAGGTACTCTCGGAAGATGTCATGCATAAAGGACTGAAATACTGATGGAGCATTGGAAAGCCCGAATGGCAAAACCAGGTACTCAATATGGCCCTCGGGCGTATTAAATGCTGTTTTCCACTCATCGCCTTGTTTAATACGCACAAGATTATACGCCCCTAGAAGATCTATCTTGGTGAACCAACTAGCCCCTTTAATACGAGCAAACAAATCATACAGCAACGGCAAAGGATACTGAAATTTGACTGTAATTTTATTAAGAAGGCGGTAATCAATACAAGGTCTCAAAGAACCATCCTTCTTGGCCACAAAAAAGAACCCTGCTCCTAACGGTGATGACGACGGGCGAATATAGCCTTTCTCCAAGGATTCCTTTATATAACTCCGCATAGCGGCGTGTTCTGGCACAGATAAATTGAACAATCGGCCCTTAGGAAACTTACTACCAGGAATCAAATTAATTGCACAATCGCAATCCCTATGAGGAGGTAGGGCACTGGCTTTGGGCTCATCAAATACATCCCGATAATCCGACAAAAACTCTGGAACTTCAGAAGGAGTGGAAGACGAAATAGACAAAAATGGAACATCACCATGTATCCCCTGGCAACCTCAGCTGGACACAGACATAGATTTCCAGTCCAATACTGGATTATGAACCTGTAGCCATGGCAACCCCAAAATGACCACATCATGCAGATTATGCAACACCAGAAAGCGGATATCCTCCTGATGTGCAGGAGCCATGCACATGGTCAATTGGGTACAGTACTGAGGCTTATTCTTGGCCAAAGGCGTAGCATCAATTCCTCTCAATGGAATAGGATACTGCAAGGGCTCCAAGAAAAAACCACAGCGCCTAGCATACTCCATCAAATTCAGGGCAGCGCCTGAATCCACAAATGCCATAACAGAATAGGATGACAAAGAGCAAATCAGAGTAACAGACAATAGAAATTTAGACTGTACCGTATCAATGGAGGCAGACCTAGCGAACCGCTTAGTGCGCTTAGGACAATCGGAGATAGCATGAGTGGAATCTCCACAGTAAAAACATAGCCCATTCCGACGTCTGTGTTCTTGCCGTTCAGCTCTGGTCAAAGTCCTATCACATTGCATAGGCTCAGGCCCATGCTCAGATAGTACCGCCAAATGGTGCACAGCTTTACGCTCACGCAAGCGTCGATCGATCTGAATGGCCAAGGACATAGACTCATTCAGACCAGCAGGCATGGGAAATCCCATCATGACATCCTTAAGGGCTTCAGAGAGACCCTTTCTGAAGATTGCTGCCAGGGCACATTCATTCCACTGAGTGAGCACAGACCACTTTCTAAACTTCTGACAATATATTTCCGCTTCATCCTGACCCTGACACAGAGCCAGCAAGATTTTCTCTGCCTGATCCACTGAATTACGTTCGTCATAAAGCAATCCAAGCGCCAGGAAAAACGCATCAACATCACGCAATGCCGGATCTCCTGGCGCAAGGGAAAATGCCCAGTCTTGAGGGTCACCACGTAACAAAGAAATAATGATCTTTACTTGTTGAACAGGGTCACCTGAGGAGCGAGGTTTCAAGGCAAGAAACAATTTACAATTATTTTTGAAATTCAAAAACTTAGATCTATCACCAAAAAACAAATCAGGAATAGGAATCCTAGGCTCTGACATCAGATTCTGAACCACACAATCTTGAATGTTTTGTACCCTTGTAGTGAGATTATCCATCCAAGAGGACAGACCTTGAATGTCCATGTTTACACCAGTGTCCTGAACCACCCAGAGGTAAAGGGGAAAAGAGAGACAAAATACACTGCAAAGAAAAAAAAAATGGTCTCAGAACTTCTCTTATCCCTCTATTGAGATGCATTAGTACTTTGGGCCACCTGTACTGTTATGACCTGGTGGTCAGGACAATAATGGACCTGGTGGTTAAGAGCACACGGAATGACCTGATAGTTACTGATAATAAAGGACGAGCTCTGGGACGTGGGAACTCTGCTGACTGCAATCCCTAATCCTATCAAACACACTAGAAATAGCTGTGGATTGCGCCTAACGCTCCCTATGCATCTCGGCACAGCCTAAGGAACTAGCTAGCCCTGAAGATAGAAAAATAAAGCCTACCTTGCCTCAGAGAAATTCCCCAAAGGAAAAGGCAGCCCCCCACACATAATGACTGTGAGTAAAGATGAAAATACAAACACAGAGATGAAATAGATTTAGCAAAGTGAGGCCCGCCTAACTGAACAGACCGAGGATAGGAAAGGTTACTTTGCGGTCAGCACAAAAACCTACAAAAAGACCACGCAGAGGGCGCAAAAAGACCCTCCGCACCGACTCACGGTGCGGAGGCGCTCCCTCTGTGTCCCAGAGCTTCCAGCAAGCAAGAGAACAATAAAAATAGCAAGCTGGACAGAAAAATAGCAAACAAAAGAAATAAAAGCTGGAACTTAGCTTCTGCTGGGAAGACAGGTCGCAAGAACGATCCAGGAGTGAACAAGACCAATACTGGAACATTGACAGGTGGCATGGAGCAAAGATCTAAGTTAAATAGAGCAGCAGCTAACAAATTAACCTCGTCACCTGTGGAAGGAAACTCAGAAACAACCACCAGAGGAAGTCCATGGACAGAACCAGCCGAAGTACCATTCATGACCACAGGAGGGAGCCCGACAACAGAATTCACAACACAGGTTCATGTGACCAGGCAGGAGATCACATATACATGTGCATGAGACCAGGCAGGAGATCACATATACAGGTGCATGTGACCAGGCAGGAGGTCACATATAGAGGTGTATGTGACCAGGCAGGAGATCACATATACAGGTGCATGTGACCAGGCAGGAGATCACATATACAGGTGCATGTGACCAGGCAGGAGATCACATATACAGGTGCATGAGACCAGGCAGGAGATCACATATACAGATGCAGGTGACCAGTCAGGAGATCACATATACAGTTGTATGTGACCAGGCAGGAGATCACATATACAGGTGCATGTGACCAGGCAGGAGATCACATATACAGGTGCATGTGAGCAGGCCGGAGATCACATATAGAGGTGCATGTGACCAGGCAGGAGATCACATATACAGGTGTATGCGACCAGGCAGGAGATCACATATACAGGTGTATGTGACCAGGCAGGAGATCACATATACAGGTGTATGTGACCAGGCAGGATATCACATATACAGGTGCATGTGACCAGGCAGGAGATCACATATACAGGTGCATGAGACCAGGCAGGAGATCACATATACAGGTGCATGTGACCAGGCAGGAGATCACATATACAGGTGCATGCGACCAGGCAGGAGATCACATATAGAGGTGCATGTGAGCAGGCAGGAGATCACATATACAGGTGTATGTGACCAGGCAGGAGATCACATATACAGGTGTATGTGAGCAGGCAGGAGATCACATATACAGGTGCATGTGACCAGGCAGCAGATCACATATACAGGTGCATGCGACCAGGCAGGAGATCACATATAGAGGTGCATGTGAGCAGGCAGGAGATCACATATACAGGTGTATGTGAGCAGGCAGGAGATCACATATACAGGTGCATGAGACCAGGCAGGAGATCACATATAGAGGTGCATGTGACCAGGCAGGAGATCACATATACAGGTGCATGAGACCAGGCAGGAGATCACATATACAGGTGCATGTGAGCATGCAGGAGATCACATATACAGGTGCATGAGACCAGGCAGGAGATCACATATACAGGTGCATGTGACCAGGCAGGAGATCACATATACAGGTGCATGAGACCAGGCAGGAGATCACATATACACGTGCATGTGACCAGGCAGGAGATCACATATACAGGTGCATGTGACCAGGCAGGAGATCACATATACAGGTGCATGTGACCAGGCAGGAGATCACATATACAGGTGGATGTGACCAGGCAGGAGATCACATATACAGGTGCATGTGACCAGGCAGGAGATCACATATACAGGTGCATGTGACCAGGCAGGAGATCACATATACATGTGCATGTGACCAGGCAGGAGATCACATATACAGGTGCATGAGACCAGGCAGGAGATCATATATACAGGTGCATGAGACCAGGCAGGAGATCACATATACAGGTGCATGAGACCAGGCAGGAGATCACATATACAGGTGCATGAGACCAGGCAGGAGATCACATATACATGTGCATGTGACCAGGCAGAGATCACATATACAGGTGCATGAGACCAGGCAGGAGATCACATATACAGGTGCATGAGACCAGGCAGGAGATCACATATACAGGTGCATGAGACCAGGCAGGAGATCACATATACAGGTGCATGTGAGCAGGCAGAGATCTGCAGACATGCTGTCATTGGTGTCACTCACCTTCTGGAAGTGAGCAGCTCCAGAATAAACCTTTAAATCCGTCCCTTTACACAGGCAGATACAATTTCCTATAATGCTTGCCGAACAACAATATGAGGCCTTGAGACTTGACACTTGCTTTTATATCTGTTGTGTTTTTTTCCGTTCCTACGATCCTTTGTTTACTTATCGTCTTCTCATTACAAGAAGCAACAGAAGTTGTCAATACAAAAGATGCCGTGAACGACAAAAGAAAATGTGTTGTTTGTCTTGTGATCGCTGCACGTGTTTTGAGTAGACAATTATTCACGACAATTGTCCTAACAAACAAGTGTTCGCATGTAAAAGGCCCTTATAGGGGTCTTCCATTTTTAAGTTTAGTTAGTCCTTTGACTTGCTCTTGGTAAAAAAAGTAATCATCTACACTTATCTTCTACGATCCATGTGATGCCTCTCAATGCCCTGATGCAGATGGCATCAGACGGCTTAGCCCAATGATAGTCTGCAGCGGTTATGTGCTGTAGTTGTGATATCACTATTGTAGCCATGTCAATAAAGACCATGGGCAGCGGTGAAGAGCCAGTTCTCGTTTGACATCGGATCGGTAAAGCAGATTTTCTTAATTTTACCTTTGAAAAGTATTTGTCGCCTCTATATGTACAAGAACCTGGCAGGGATTAAAGTGTGTCATATATATCTCATTATCTCACCAGACCCTCCAAAAATAACATTAGGTTATTTGTCTTTTTGCAAAAGTCACCTCAGGATGACATCTCAGTCCATAGAGACCTGAGGCTGCAGCAGTCAGGTGATTGGATCGAGACATCATCTTAGAACAGGGTTGGACAATAAATTTTGCCATGCGGCTATACTGTTGTGGAGGGCCAAACCAAAAGGCTGAAATTAATTCTGCTCAATAATAACAACAACATATTATAATTATTTATATTAATACTAATTGTATCACTTGATATTGAACAGAATTAAATATGCCGACATCTCCCTATATGCCATATGAACCCACACACAGCTCCAGATATATAGTAATAGCTCACACACAGCTCCCTTTATACAGTATGAGCCCCTACATAGCCTCTCTATATACAATATGAGCACTCACATAGCCCCCTATATACAGTACTAGATGGTGGCCCGATTCTAACGCATCGGTTATTCTAAAATATTCATGTCCACGTAGTATATTGCTCAGCCACGTAGTATATTGCCTAGCCACGTAGTATATTGCCCAGTGATGTAGTATATTGCCCAGCCACATAGTATATTGCCCAGTTACGTAGTATATTGCCCAGCCACGTAGTATATTGCCCAGTTACGTAGTATATTGCCCAGAGCCGTAGTATACAGCACACAGCCACGTAGTATATTGCCCAGCGACGTAGTATATTGCCCAGTGACGTAGTATATTGCCCAGTTACATAGTATATTGCCCAGCCACGTAGTATATTGCAGAAACCCTCATTCTCTCCTTGGAGGCCTGGATGGCATCCTGTGTGTGGTCCCAAATGTCACGTGCCTCCACCGCCCAGTCTGCCACCCTAGAATCGGTGGATGACACGGGCATGGGCACAGGAACACGTGGATGCTGGCCGTAATTAAATAGAAAAGGAGTCTGCCCGGTAGAGTCAGCTACGGCGCTGTTCAAAGCAAATTCCACCCAAGGTAGCAAAGTTGCCCAGTCATCCTGCCTGGCAGTGACAAAATGTCATAAGTATGTGACCAGAGTCTGGTTGGCCCTCTCTACCAACCCATTTGTCTTGGGATGGTATGCAGAAGAGAGATTCAGCTCAATGCTGAGTAAATAACAGAGTTCTCTCCAGAACCGAGATGCAAACTGAGGACCACGGTCACTGACAATTTTGTCAGGCAAGCCATGTAGACAGAAAACATGTTTGACGAATAACAGCCCATGCAGAAGCTAACCGTGGAAGCGGAACCAAGTGCACCATCTTAGAAAAGTGGTCGGTGACTATCCAGATAACTGTACAGCTACGAGACTTGGGTAAGTCTACCACGAAGTCTATCCTGACCATCTCCCAGGGCCTGTCTGCCACCGGCAGGGGGTAAAGTTGCCCAGCAGGCCGTTGCCGAGGAGACCAATTCTTGGTGCAGGAGACACACACCCGAATATAGTCCCCGACATCACAGGCCATATTTGGCCACCAGTACGTCCTCGCCAAGAGCTCAGATGTCCTCTTGATCCCAAAATGTCCACCCACCCTGGACGAGTGAGCCCAAGAGAGAACCTCCGGTCGCAAATTAGATAGAACGAAAGTCTTGCCTGGGGGCACAAACCCTAGCAAAACCGGAAGCCACAGTTCTCAGGCTCTCTGAAGGGACAATAAGCTGAGGCTCCTCCTCCAAAATAAATGGCTTATCTTCATCGGGGCAATGTAGGATGGGAGCGCTAGCGAACTGTGACTTAACTGAGAGAAAGGCCTTGGAGACCTCCTCTGACCACAACTTTGGATTTGCCCCCTTCTTGGTGAGGGCAACCAAGGGAGCTACCAAAGTTGAGAAGTGGGGAATGAACTGGCGATAGTAATTTATGAACCCCATAAAGCGCTGCACCGCTTTGAGAGAATGGGGTTCCTGTCAGTCCATCACAGCCTGTAGCTTGGCAGGATCCATAGCCAATCCCTGGGCAGAGATGATATAGCCAAGGAAAGGCAAGGACTCCTGCTCAAACACACACTTCTCCAACTTGGCATAGAGGCGCGACCACAAATAACAAGCTCATGACATGAGGTGATACTAGCGCATGGCCGTGCGGCCATGCAAACCTCTTATAGCTGCAGCAGCTTCAGGACCTTCCTAGGGAACCAATGGAAGTTGTTACAGTATCTGAGCAACTTCAGGACCTTCCTAGAGGACCAATGATAGCTGCTGCAGTACCTGAACATGTGACCCCTGACCTCCAGTGAGAGGTCTTACCTCGGGCATGCTCAGTGTGTGCAAAGCAGGACTTAGTCCCAGAAAAGCCTGCTCGCCACTGACCAGTGCAGGCTACAGCAGCAGAGCCTGGAAAGGCAGCAGTAACCCTTTGCACAGTAACAGACTGAGTGAGACTCTGGGACAGACGTCTCCGCTGAGCTGGCTCCACTGTGGCTGATGTAGAATGGGAGACCGCAGCAGACATGGCTCGAGATTCCCCCTGTGCAGCAGTGGGAACTCGACTCCTAACAGACTCTCTCATTAATTTCTCGCCACTACTGGTGGCCTTCACTTCGTCAAGATGTCCTGGATTTCGTTGCTTTCTGTTCCTCATGTGCGAGAAACAAAGTTCCTCAACGGCTACCTTCGTGATCTCTGCATCCACTTCCTGTGACATCTGTTCACTGGAGCCATATTGCGATGGACTTTGTCACCGATTTACCGCAGTCCTCAAATTGCACCGTTATTTTGGTGGAAGTGGATAGATTTTCCAAAATGGCCCACTTCATCTCTTTGCCTGGTTTACCTTCTGCTCCTGACCTAGCAAAGATCTTTTTACATCAAGTCTTTCGACTTCATGGATTCCCTCAGCATATTGTGTCCGACCGAGGAGTTCAGTTTACCTCTCATTTTTGGAGGGCCCTTTGTGGACTGTGAAAGTATCGCTGGATTTCGCCTCCACATACCATCCCCAGTCCAACGGTCAAGTGGACCGTGTGAATCAAATTCTCACGTCTTATCTTCGCCATTTTACCAGTGCTCTTCATAATGACTGGGTATCTCTTCTTCCCTGGGCAGAATTCTGATATAATAATCACACTAGTGAATCTTTGTCTAAGTCTCCTTTTTTATTGTTTTTGGGCAACATCCTGGCATTCCTCTCCCTGTTCTCCCCACCTCATGTGTACCGGAGGCAGATTTCTTGTCCTTGGAATTTTCCAAGATTTGTCAAGAGACTAAAGAGGCGCTTGAAAAGGCTAGTAAAAGAATGAAAAAATATGCTGATAAAAGGCGTTTAGATATTCCTCCGTATCATCCTGGTGACAAAGTCTGGCTATCCTATCGCTACATCAGACTCAAGATTCCCTCTCAAAAGCTAGGTCCACATTACATCGGTCCCTTTGAGGTTTGTACCCGTATTAATGACGTAGCCTACAAGTTAAAGTTGCCTACTTCGTTGCGCATTCCCAATACTTTCCATGTGTCTCTTCTCAAACCCGCAATTTTTAATCATTTTCATTCTGCTCCGTCTCGCTCTCCTCTACCCAGTACTTCCGATGATTCTTTTGAAATTAAGGATATTCTCGCCAGGAAAACTGTTAGAGGTAAAACCTTTTATTTGATTGATTGGAAGGGTTTTGGTCCTGAGGAGAGATCTTGGGAACCTCTAGAGAATATCAACGCTCCTCTTATTTTGAGGAGGTTCCTTTCCAGTTCTAGAGGGAGGGAGAGTAAGAGAAGGAGTACTGTTACGCCGCCTAATACTTATCTTTCCGGCTGGCGTGCTCCCGACGCTCCTCCTCACTCCTCTCCGTCTGGATTCTCTGGTGCTCATCCCTTTGGCGGTATGCGCATGAGCAGATGCGCTTCTCTCACCGCTGGGGCTTCTGGGAGGTCGTAACCCGGTGGCTCTGCCCCCAATATGGCAGCGCCCGTCAGGTATTTCTTCCCTGCATCTTCCCAGGTAAGACGCCTTAGTGTCTAAGGGTGTCGCTAGTTTTGGCTGACGCTTCTTTAGGTTCCTTGGCTCCCTGTCTCTGTTCTCTCCACTGTGACTCTGCTTTGGTTTTAGGTCGTCCCTGACAGTCCTTTGTCTCTGCCATCCCTGCCAGTCCTGTGTCTCTGCTGTCCCAGCCAGTCCTGTGTCTCTGCCATCCCAGCCAGTCCTGTGTCTCTGCCGCCCCAGCCAGTCCTGTGTCTCTGCCATCCCAGCCAGTCCTGTGTCTCTGCCATCCCAGCCAGTCCCCAGTCTCTGCCGTCCCAGCCAGTCCTGTGTCTCTGCCGCCCCTGCCACTAAAGTGTCTCTGCCGTCCTTGCCACTCCTGTGCCTCTGCTGTTTCTGTCTCCTCTGAGGTCCTGACTTCATCTCGTCTTCTCCTCTTCCTTAGTCCAGTCCTTGGTCGCCCCTTTGGCTCCGGCAGTTGCGGCTTCATCCTCCTTGGGCCTGTTCCAAATACTCCCTGTATAGGGGGTGGCTCTATCTGGTCCACTCATCCTCAGAGGCTCTGTAGCCATGACCCAGAGGGTCCACTTCTTGGGTTTCTCTCACCAAATCCTAATACTGCCCTCCGTTTAATTTTTGTTGCAGTGTGTTAGTGAAGTTATTGACACCAGTTTGCTGTTAAAAATAGTTACCTACAGGCCAGCTATTTAACACTGTGGTTTGTCTGTCACACGGATCACATATAAGTGGGCTCAAAATTCTTCACAATGGGTATGGGATTTCTATAAATCCCATCCACTGTACTTACAAAGCAAAATGCAATAGTTATTTTCTGCTGTTAGGACATTTTCTTCAAATCTGGGACAGCCCCTTTAATTTGCAACAGAAACAAAGGAGTAATATTACCAAGTTAAATCTAATATATAATTGCCTAGAATACTACTTCCTGCAATTTGTGCCAACTTCCGTGGCTTTGTCCGGAGCTAATGTCCGGAGCTAATGTACGGAGCTAATGTCCGGAGATAAGTGACGTCAACAATGTCCAGTGTCTGATTGGTTGCCGCCTGCTGCGAGCGACCAATCAGAAACGTGCCGTACTGTGACACACTCCGCCCGCCATTTTGGTGTGATTTTTGAATTTTTACCTCACAGCAAGTTTCTACTGCGTGGAGGCGGGCCCAGTGACGTTGCTCTTCAAGCTCCTGCCGAATTTCGTCAAAAAAATGATAATACCATTTACCAAAACTATATATATTTAGTTGTGAAGTGGTACAGTGACATTTTCACACCAATTTTGAACTTTTGTTTGGTGTTTTCTCCATATACTGCCTATTATTTTTGTTCTTTCTTACTATTATTTATTAATTGTATTATTCTTACATTTGAATAAATAAAGTATATATGGATTCTAGAATCCCGATTCTTTAGAATCGGGCTGCCATCTAGTCTAATATATAATTGCCTAGAATACTACTTCCTGCAATTTGTGCCAACTTCCTGTCCGGAGATAATGTCCGGAGCTAATGTCCGGAGCTAATGTCCGGAGATAAGTGACGTCAACAGTGTCCAGTGTCTGATTGGTTGCCGCCTGCTGCGAGCGACCAATCAGAAACGTGCCGTACTGTGACACACTCCGCCCACCATTTTGGTGTGATTTTTGAATTTTTACCTCACAGCAAGTTTCTACTGCGTGGAGGCGGGCCCAGTGACGTTGCTCTTCAAGCTCCTGCCGAATTTCGTCAAAAAAATGATAATACCATTTACCAAAACTATATATATTTAGTTGTGAAGTGGTTCAGTGACATTTTCACACCAATTTTGAACTTTTGTTTGGTGTTTTCTCCATATACTGCCTATTATTCACTGACTGTTATACTGAGAGACTGCCGTTTATTAACCTCTTCTTTGCCACATTGGGTATATTGCTCTATTATTTGCCACATAAGGACATTGTCCATTATTGCCCAGCAATTTCTTAAATAACAAGAATTGTCAAGAGCTGGTAAGTGCAGCCATTTTTTGTTCTTTCTTACTATTATTTATTAATTGTATTATTCTTACATTTGAATAAATAAAGTATATATGGATTCTAGACTCCCGATTCTTTAGAATCGGGCTGCCATCTAGTAACTAATAAACAGCAAGTGTATTATAAGCAGGTATTGATGTATGGATTTATATAGCAAGATACTAGATTTCCTCTATAGATACCAACTTGGCAACTGGCTGCATCTGCTGTAAAACATTTCTGTGTGTCAGTCTGTGTGTATATACAGTGGGGCAAAAAAGTATTTAGTCAGTCAGCAATAGTGCAAGTTCCACCACTTAAAAAGATGAGAGGCGTCTGTAATTTACATCATAGGTAGACCTCAACTATGGGAGACAAACTGAGAAAAAAAAATCCAGAAAATCACATTGTCTGTTTTTTTAACATTTTATTTGCATATTATGGTGGAAAATAAGTATTTGGTCAGAAACAAACAATCAAGATTTCTGGCTCTCACAGACCTGTAACTTCTTCTTTAAGAGTCTCCTCTTTCCTCCACTCATTACCTGTAGTAATGGCACCTGTTTAAACTTGTTATCAGTATAAAAAGACACCTGTGCACACCCTCAAACAGTCTGACTCCAAACTCCACTATGGTGAAGACCAAAGAGCTGTCAAAGGACACCAGAAACAAAATTGTAGCCCTGCACCAGGCTGGGAAGACTGAATCTGCAATAGCCAACCAGCTTGGAGTGAAGAAATCAACAGTGGGAGCAATAATTAGAAAATGGAAGACATACAAGACCACTGATAATCTCCCTCGATCTGGGGCTCCACGCAAAATCCCACCCCGTGGGGTCAGAATGATCCAAGAACGGTGAGCAAAAATCCCAGAACCACGCGGGGGGACCTAGTGAATGAACTGCAGAGAGCTGGAACCAATGTAACAAGGCCTACCATAAGTAACACACTACGCCACCATGGACTCAGATCCTGCAGTGCCAGACATGTCCCACTGCTTAAGCCAGTACATGTCCGGGCCCGTCTGAAGTTTGCTAGAGAGCATTTGGATGATCCAGAGGAGTTTTGGGAGAATGTCCTATGGTCTGATGAAACCAAACTGGAACTGTTTGGTAGAAACACAACTTGTCGTGTTTAGAGGAAAAAGAATACTGAGTTGCATCCATCAAACACCATACCTACTGTAAAGCATGGTGGTGGAAACATCATGCTTTGGGGCTGTTTCTCTGCAAAGGGGCCAGGACGACTGATCCGTGTACATAAAAGAATGAATGGGGCCATGTATCGTGAGATTTTGAGTGCAAACCTCCTTCCATCAGCAAGGGCATTGAAGATGAAACGTGGCTGGGTCTTTCAACATGACAATGATCCAAAGCACACCGCCAGGGCAACGAAGGAGTGGCTTCGTAAGAAGCATTTCAAGGTCCTGGAGTGGCCTAGCCAGTCTCCAGATCTCAACCCTATAGAAAACCTTTGGAGGGAGTTGAAAGTCCGTGTTGCCAAGCGAAAAGCCAAAAACATCACTGCTCTAGAGGAGATCTGCATGGAGGAATGGGCCAACATACCAACAACAGTGTGTGGCAACCTTGTGAAGACTTACAGAAAACGTTTGACCTCTGTCATTGCCAACAAAGGATATATTACAAAGTATTGAGATTAAATTTTGTTTCTGACCAAATACTTATTTTCCACCATAATATGCAAATAAAATGTTAAAAAAAACAGACAATGTGATTTTCTGGATTTTTTTTTCTCAGTTTGTCTCCCATAGTTGAGGTCTACCTATGACGTAAATTACAGACGCCTCTCATCTTTTTAAGTGGTGGAACTTGCACTATTGCTGACTGACTAAATACTTTTTTGCCCCACTGTATTTCTATGCAGAGGAATAGAACACATCAAGTTCCCTTTGATGGATCTTTGCAGTTTATTTCAAGTTGCATCTGCTCTTCTCTATTTATAATGCACTTTTTAAAAAGGAAATACTGTGTAGCTTCTGGAAATACACAAGCACTTCACCAGCGTTTCACTGCATCCTCCAACCAGTGCAAGCTATGGCCCGAAGTCACAGAAGATCATGCAATTTCCTGTTTGATTTCAGTGCATTGTAAATTTAATAAAACATTTATGGGAAAGGCAGAGATTTCCTAATAGATTCTGTTGGGATATGAAGTGTATTTCATTTCCGTCCCCATCGTGCTAAGTAACATGAGACAGAACAGAAATGTTTCCGATTCTGGATGTGACAACTTGTGTAAATAACTGTCATGTTGGGTTAATAAAAGGTATCACAATCTTCACTAGATCTATTTTCCCCCTTGGACTAGTGCTGCTGATAGCTATTACTCAGAACATTCCTCACCGCAGGTAAGTACTGTATGTTTTCACTAAAACACATAGTGCTGCACAATTCTGCTGTGCTTCCCTTTCTATGGCGTATGCTGTTGTGAATTCCGCTCTTGGGCTCCCTCCGGTGGTTGTAAGTGGCACTTTTGTGAGTTCTGCTCTTGGGCTCCCTCTTGTGGTTTCTAGTGGCATATCTGCTCCTTGGAGTTAGCTGTCATCAGCTGCCTCCACTTATCGTCCGCTATTTAAGTCTGGCTCTTTCTTCAGCATGTGCAACTTGTCAATGTTTCCTGGCTGGATTCACATCTCTGCTTGGATTCTCCTGGTTTCCTGACCAGTTCTGCAAAGATAAGTTCTGGCTTTGCTCATTTCAGTCCACATGTTGTGGACTTATTGTTCTGTGCATTCTATATTTGTCCAGCTTGTCAGTATGGATTTTTTCTGTTAGCTGGAAGCTCTGGGAAGCAGATTTACCCTCCACACCTTTAGTCAGGTGTGGAGATTTTGTAAACTCTGTGTGGATTGTTTTGTAGTTTTTATACTGACCGCACAGTATCCTTTCCTGTCCTATCTATCAAGCTAGACTGGCCTCCTATGCTAAAATCTGATTTCATTTCTGCGTATGTTATTTTCCTCTCCTCTCACCGTCAATATTTGTGGGGGGCTATCTTTCCTTTGGGGATTTTCTCTGAGGCAAGTTTCCTGTTTCCATCTTTAGGGGAAGTTAGATCTTAGGCTGTGCTGAGGGGTCTAGGGAGCGTCAGGTACCCCCCACGGCTATTTTTAGTTGCGCTGCTAGGTTCAGGGTTTGCGGTCAGTACAGATACCACCTCCTTTAGAGCTTGTCTCATGTTGTTCCTAAACCACCAGATCATAACAGTACAAGTGGCCAAAAATGAATTAAATGTTCTGAACCATTTTTTTTTCTGTGCTTTGGTTTGTCTTTTTTTTTCCTCTTGATATCTGGGTGGTTCAGGATATATGTTTTGGCATGGATGTTCAGGGTTTGTTTTCTCGTGTGGATCAACTTGCTGCAAGAGTACAGAGTATCCAGGACTATGTGGTCGAGACTCCGGCTTTAGAGCCCAGAATTCCTACTCCTGATTTGTTTTTTGGGGACAGATCCAAGTTTTTGAACTTTAAAAATAACTGCAAATTGTTTTTTGCTTTGAAACCCCGTTCTTCTGGTGATCCCATTCAGCAGGTGAAAATCATCATATCCTTGCTGCGTGGTGACCCTCAAGACTGGGCTTTTTCTCTTGAAACAGGGGATCCGGCATTATTGAATGTAGATGCATTTTTTCAAGTGCTCGGATTATTGTATGACGAACCTAATTCTGTGGATCATGCAGAAAAAACCCTGTTGGCCTTGTGTCGAGGTCAGGAAGCGGCAGAGTTATACTGCCAGAAATTTCAAAAATGGTCTGTGCTCACTAAATGGAATGAAGAGGCTCTGGCTGCTATTTTCAGAAAAGGTCTTTCTGAAACCCTTAAAGATGTTATGGTGGGCTTTCCTACGCCTGCCGGTTTGAGCGAATCTATGTCTCTAGCCATTCAGATTGATCGGCGTCTGCGCGAGCGCAAAGCTGTGCACCATATGGCAGTATCCTCTGAGCATAGTCCTGAACCTATGCAATGTGGTAGGATTTTGACTAGAACAGAACGGCAGGAATTCAGACGTCAGAATAGGCTGTGTTTTTACTGTGGTGATTCGGCTTATGTTATCTCTGATTGCCCTAAGAGTACTAGGAAGGTCGCTAGGTCTGTTACCATCAGTACTGTACAGCCTAAATTTCTTTTATCTGTGACCCTGATTTGCTCATTGTCGTCCTTTTCTGTCATGGCATTTGTGGATTCAGGCGCTGCCCTGAACTTAATGGACTTAGAATTCGCCAGGCGCTGTGGTTTTTCCTTGCAGCCTTTGCAGAGCCCTATTCCTTTGAGGGGCATTGATGCTACACCATTGGCCAAGGATAAACCTCAGTACTGGACGCAGATGACCATGTACATGGCTCCAGCACATCAGGAAGATTGCCGTTTTCTGGTGTTGCATGATGTTGTTGTACTGGGTTTTCCATGGTTACAGGAACATAATCCGGTGCTGGATTGGAAAACTATGTCGGTGACTAGTTGGGGTTGTCGAGGAGTACATAGTGACGTTCCTTTGATGTTAATTTCCTCTTCCCCCTCTTCTGAGGTCCCTGAGTTTTTGTCGGATTTCCAGGATGTATTTGATGAGCCCAAGTCCAGTTCCCTTCCTCCGCATAGGGACTGTGATTGTGCTATTAACTTGATTCCTGGTTGTAAGTTCCCTAAGGGCCGACTTTTCAATCTGTCTGTGCCAGAGCATGCCGCCATGCGGAGCTATGTTAAGGAATCTTTGGAGAAAGGGCTTATTCGGCCCTCTTCGTCACCATTGGGAGCGGGTTTCTTTTTTGTTGCCAAGAAGGATGGCTCCTTGAGACCCTGTATTGATTATCGTCTTCTTAATAAGATCACGGTCAAATTCCAATACCCCTTGCCTTTGCTTACTGATTTGTTTGCTCAGATTAAGGGGGTTAGTTGGTTTACTAAGATTGACCTTCGAGGGGCATATAATCTTGTTCGTATTAAACAGGGTGACAAATGGAAAACTGCATTTAATACGCCCGAAGGCCATTTTGCGTACCTTGTGATGCCATTTGGGCTCTCTAATGCTCCATCTGTGTTCCAGTCTTTCATGCATGATATTTTCCGCAATTATCTTGATAAATTCATGGTCGTATATTTGGATGATATTTTGATTTTTTCCAATGATTGGGAGTTTCATGTGAAGCAGGTCAGGATGGTGTTCCAGATCCTTCGTGATAATGCTTTATTTGTGAAGGGGTCTTAGTGCCTATTCGGAGTTCAGAAGGTCTCTTTTTTGGGTTTTATTTTTTCTCCCTCGTCTATAGAAATGGATCCTGTTAAGGTCCAAGCTATTCATGACTGGATCCAACCCACATCTGTGAAGGGACTTCAAAAATTTTTGGTACCAGAGATTTGGTTGCTAGGTCCTTTTGGTGGCCTTCCTTGTCTCGCGATGTGCGTGCTTTTGTGCAGTCCTGTGGGACTTGCGCCCGGGCCAAGCCTTGCTGTTCCCGCGCTAGTGGGTTGCTTTTGCCTTTGCCGGTCCCTGAGAGGCCCTGGACGCATATTTCCATGGATTTTATTTCGGATCTTCCTGTTTCCCAGAAGATGTCTGTTATCTGGGTTGTTTGTGACCGGTTCTCTAAAATGGTCCATTTGGTACCTTTGCCTAAGTTGCCTTCCTCCTCAGATCTGGTTCCATTGTTTTTTTCAGCATGTGGTTCGTTTGCATGGCATTCCGGAGAATATTGTGTCTGACAGAGGTTCTCAGTTTGTCTCTAGATTTTGGCGGGCCCTTTGTGCTAGGATGGGCATTGATTTGTCTTTTTCTTCGGTGTTTCATCCTCAGACTAATGGCCAAACTGAGCGAACTAATCAGACCTTGGAGACCTATTTGAGATGCTTTGTGTCTGCTGATCAGGATGATTGGGTGTCTTTCTTGCCGTTGGCCGAGTTTGCCCTTAATAATCTGGCTAGTTCGGCTACTTTGGTTTCACCTTTCTTTTGTAATTTTGGTTTTCATCCTCGTTTTTCTTCTGGGCAGGTTGAGCCTTCTGATTGTCCTGGTGTTAATTCTGTGGTGGACAGGCTGCAGCAGATTTGGACTCATGTGGTGGACAATTTGACGTTGTCTCAGGAAAGGGCTCAACGTTTTGCTAACCGCCGTCGGCGTGTTGGTCCCCGGCTTCGTGTGGGGGATTTGGTTTGGTTGTCTTCTCGTCATGTTCCTATGAAGGTTTCTTCTCCTAAGTTTAAGCCTCGGTTTATTGGTCCTTTTCTGAAATTATTAATCCGGTGTCTTTTCGTTTGGCTCTTCCTGCCTCTTTTGCCATTCATGATGTTTTCCATAGATATTTGTTGCGGAGATATGTGGTGCCCGTTGTTCCCTCGGTTGACCCTCCTGCCCCGGTGTTGGTTGAGGGAGAGTTGGAATATGAGGTTGAGAAGATTTTGGATTCTCGTTTTTCGAGGCGGAGGCTTCAGTATCTTGTCAAGTGGAAGGGTTATGGCCAGGAGGATAATTCTTGGGTTGTTGCCTTCGATGTCCATGCTACCGATTTGGTTCGTGCTTTTCACTTGGCTCATCCTGATCGGCCTGGGGGCTCTGGTGAGGGTTCGGTGACCCCTCCTCAAGGGGGGGGTACTGTTGTGAATTCCGCTCTTGGGCTCCCTCCGGTGGTTGTAAGTGGCACTTTTGTGAGCGTCATGTACCCCCCACGGCTATTTTTAGTTGCACTGCTAGGTTCAGGGTTTGCGGTCAGTACAGATACCACCTCCTTCAGAGCTTGTCTCATGTTGTTCCTAAACCACCAGATCATAACAGTATGCCCAGATGTCAGTAGCCATTTTATAAGTCCACTCATCTTGACAAGTACATGAAAATCTGTCAATGTGATTTATTGCAAATGATTTAGATACATATATCTCACTGATTTCAGCATGACTACCTATTGTCATCTTGCAAATCAGCAATATGACCGTCTCTTAAAGAAGCACTCCCATGGATATTCTGTGACACTTTGCTCTGATGCTCCATAGACTTAAGGTACCGTCACACTTAGCTACGCTGCAGCGATACCGACAACGATCCGGATCGCTGCAGCGTCGCTGTTTGGTCGCTGGAGAGCTGTCACACAGACCGCTCTCCAGCGACCAACGATGCTGGTAACCAGGGTAAACATCGGGTAACTAAGCGCAGGGCCGCGCTTAGTAACCCGATGTTTACCCTGGTTACCATCCTAAAATTAAAAAAAAACAAACAGAACATACTTACCTACAGCCGTCTGTCCTCCAGCGCTGTGCTCTGCACTCCTCCTGTACTGTCTGTGTGAGCACAGCGGCCGGAAAGCAGAGCGGTGACGTCACCGCTCTGCTTTCCGGCTGACCGACGCTCACAGCCAGTACAGGAGGAGAGCAGAGCACAGCACTGGAGGACAGACGGCTGTAGGTAAGTATGTTCTGTTTGTTTTTTTTAATTTTTGGATGGTAACCAGGGTAAACATCGGGTTACTAAGCGCGGCCCTGCGCTTAGTTACCCGATGTATACCCTGGTTACCAGTGAAGACATCGCTGAATCGGTGTCACACACGCCGATTCAGCGATGTCTGCGGGGAGTCCAGCGACCAAATAAAGTTCTGGACTTTCTTCCCCGACCAGCGACAGCACAGCAGGGGCCTGATCGCTGCTGCCTGTCACACTGGACGATATCGCTAGCGAGGACGCTGCAACGTCACGGATCGCTAGCGATATCGTCTAGTGTGACGGTACCTTTACATTGAAAAAGCCACTTCTGCGTCACCCTGAGCGCAGTGTGACCCAAATAGTCTGCAGAACAGTGACGTCTTAGAGCAGCGGAGCAAAATGGCATTGGATCCTGGACAGAGCGGCGGTAGGTGAGTATATTAAAGGGACTATGTCACGGCTTGGTACTATTTTAAGCTATTGCTATGGACATACAGTGATAGAATTGTTAAAGTAGACCTACCTGTATGCTTCAAAGCTGCGGTCTTGTTGCTGAGAAATAGACTTTTATTCTTTTATGTTAAATAGATAGTTCTTCCAGGCTCCAGGGTGTGCCTGGAAGAAAGCTCTGCCTCTGGTGTAAATTTGCATATCACCCCCTCCCAAGCACAAATGTAAAAAAACTGACCGTCACTTCCAAACATAAACTACGGTAATTATGAACAGGTGCTAACCTAGAGTCACCAACTCAGAAACACTCAAACAAAAAAGGCAGCACTCTGTAGCGCCATAGCATGCAAATATAAAAAATGAAAATTTAATTGCATTACTGCACTAGAAATAGGAAAAATTGAGAGAGCTTAGCGCATAAATTGGCCAAATCATGTGTACCTGGAAGCCACGGTAAGGCGTTTCTCTTTTCCAGGACCTAACACTGCTATTCCTCTCTTAGAATAAAGTCTTCATCTGAACGGGAACCTAATGTGAGTTCTCTCTTAGACCAAAATCTATCTCTCTGTGGAGGGGTAGTGGTGCTGCTGTAATTAAAACACCTGTTACTAAAAGGTGGAGTGCTCAGTTAGAAGCACATCACAGTGCCATGTGGTTTGTAGTTGTGGGGCCGAATAAACCCTTTTATGGGCAGTGTCTTCCCGGTTTTCTGCCCCCCTGCCTCATGGGCCCCATAGCGGCTGTGTGATGTGCCGCTAGCTGGGGGCCCCTGGGGAAGCGAGAGCCCTAGGCAGCTGCCTTGTCTGCCTGCTGCTAACGCCAGCCCTAAGGCCGGCGTCACACACAACATGTAAAAAATTGGTCTGTTTTACCCAGATGAGAATCACACAAATGTTTCATGAACAGTGAGACATGTGCAATGCGAGGATGCGATTTTTTCTCAAAAAAGTATCCATGTGTCATCTGTATGGCATCCGTATATACTCGAGTATAAGCCAACCCGAGTATAAGCCGAGACCCCAAACTTTGCCACAAAAAACTGGGAAAACTTAATGACTCGAGCATAAGCCTAGGGTGGGAAATGCAGCAGCTGCTGGTAAATTTCAAAAATAAAAATAGGTACCAATAAAAGTAAAGTTAATTGAGATATCAGTAGGTTAAGTGTTTTTGAATATCCATATTGAATCAGGAGCCCCATATATTGCGCCATGCTGTTCATGATGGGCCCCATAAGATGCTCCATACAAAATACGCCCCATATAATGCTCCATAAAATTGATGATGGGCCCCATAAGATGCTCCATATTAAAATATGCCCCATATAATGCTGCACAAAGGTTATGTTACGAGGCAGAAATAGGTAAACAGGAGATGAGGAATCTGGGCCCCTGAACTGCCTCACAGGCTAGGGGAAGCCCTGTCTTTCCTTAACTTGGGGGTACCCTTGAAGGTAGGGAGGCCCAAGTCACCGACCTGTCCCTGTCTCCTGTTAAACCCTGAACTAAACCCCCAACCCCCACCCCAGGAGGTGAACAGTGTAAACAGCACCACAAAGCAAATAAACAGGAATAAACAATATGATACATGCAACACAGATACATGCAACACAAAGAGCTACGCATGAAAATAAAACGTGGCTCAAGGAATGTAAAGATATACCAATGTTTATTCATAAATATCTAAACATAAAGTAATGACACCAGAGTACCTCATAATGCAACAAGAACACATCAAGGCAAAGGCTTTAAACAATTAAATAAATGAATACTGCATCCTACTCCTGTTGGCCCATATATAAAGTAATACTTAAACACAGTGAACCCTACATGCAGCGTCACACAAACCCCCTCGACTGAAAAGACCTAAATGGAAAACGCACTAGCAGGGCACTTTTGTATTTTTACAGGTATAAATAGAGCCTAATAGGAGCAAGACTCCGTAATACAAAAGTAAATATGAGTATATTACCAGTGGTGTGCCTTTGCCTGGATGAATCGTCCCACCCCGACACGCGTTTCGCCTGTTCTTCTTCCGGGGGCGTGAAGAACAGGCGAAACGCGCATCGGGGTGGGACGATTCATCCAGACTTGGCTGACACCAGGGAGCTGCTACTGCAAGGTTGGTCTCCTGAGAGGAACTGTATAACCAACAGTCAGCTGATGCACCAGGTGACCTTATAAAGGATGGTGGGAGTGGTCACAAACATCAGCTGACCCAGCAGCAATGCAATAACACCAGCGGCCACCGGGGGGGGACTGCATTAACCCTGTTATGATCTGGTTGCCTAGGAGCAGCATGTGACGTACTCTGGAGAAAGTGGTACCTGTACTGACCGCAGACCCTGAACTTAGCAACGCAACTA
The DNA here is from genome assembly GCF_032444005.1 of Ranitomeya imitator. Taxonomy (NCBI): domain Eukaryota; kingdom Metazoa; phylum Chordata; class Amphibia; order Anura; family Dendrobatidae; genus Ranitomeya; species Ranitomeya imitator. The sequence goes on along the minus strand of NC_091285.1, from coordinate 395,855,569 downwards.
GAAGAAGCCGTGGGATGTACCTAACACTCCCTAGACACCTCGACACAGCCTAAGGACTAACTTCCCCTAAAGATAGAAACAGGAAAACTATCTTGCCTCAGAGAAAATCCCCAAAGGATAGACAGCCCCCCACAAATATTGACTGTGAGAGGAGAGGGAAATGCATACGCAGACTGAAATCAGAATATAGCAAAGGAGGCCTTTCTAGCTAAAAAGAAAGAATTGGACAGAGAACTATGCGGTCAGTATTAAAACACTAGAAAATATCCACCACAGAAAATACAAAACTCCACATCTGACTAAAGACATGGAGGGTATATCTGCATCTCCAGAGATACAGCTTGGCTGCAAAAAATCCTTACACAGACAAAGCTGGACAAGACAAAACATGAAAATGCACAGAACTATAAGGCCCACAGCATGTGGACAGCAAAAACAAAGCCAGAACTTATCTTTGTTGAAAAGAACAGCAAAACAGGAGAGACCAGTCAGGGATGTGAATCCTCCAAAAACAATCGACAACTGGCACTGACTAAAGGATCAAGCAAGACTAAATAGCCCAGTCCAAATTGCAATAAGTGGACACTCCTGATAAATGCTGAGATCCAAAGACAGCAGCACTACCACTCATAACCACCGGAGGGAGCCCAAGAGCAGAATTCACAACATAACCCCCAATGACCAGAAAGGAAAAAAAGTTTAAATCAGAGGGAAACCAGATCTGCCACAGATCCAAACATGAATCGTGACAGTACCCCCCTTTCAATGAGTGGCCTCTGGACACTCAACATCATACCTCACTAGACCTACCTACGGTGAGGATGCCTCGATCCACCAGAGTTCACCTCATCAGGCACCTGACTCTCAGGTTTATGGCAAACGCAACCTGATGGAAATGCCACCAACGAAGGTGCCACAAACCTCCAGAGGGCCGACCTGGGGAATGAGTTGTGTACATGCATAACTGGGGGTAACTCCAACTGAAAAGTCTCCGGGCTGAGAAAGGCCGACACCCGATATGGCCCAATCACCCTGGAACTCCAGGTCCCAGTTGCACACTTCCACCTGATGTTTTTGGTGGACACCCATACGTACTCATTCACACACAGGTCCGGACCTGAACGTTTATTTCCATGCAAACGTTTGCCACAGGACGGAGAATTCTTTGAGGAATTGACAACGGAGGCGTCCCCCTGTGTCACTACACTCACACCCCCACAATGCTCCGAGGGAACCACCACCCTCATTTGACCCCTCCTCCTAAGAGGTCTCTGACCCACCGGGAAAACCTGTAGTGAGGGTAAAGTCTTGCCCCTGGCAGCACCTCTGCTGCCCCCACTGAAGGGGAAGGGGTAGGTTTTAGAAGAACGGCAGAGATCGTAGCTCCCGGACAGCAGTCCTTACACGACTGACCCCAGCTGACTACTTCCCTGGACCGCCAGTCTATGACCGGGTTATGTCTTTTCAACCAAGGGAGTCCTAAAACCATGGTAGTTGGTATGCCTCCAAGACGTAGCATGATAAATACTCTTCATGACAAGCCCCTATATTCAGATGTATATTGTCTACGACTTGTGTAATGCTCCCCTGGCTGAGCGGAGCAGAGTCAATGGCCTGGACGCTTAAGGGTTTCGCTAGCATCCTACTCATCAGGCCATGGGTCTGGACAAAATGAGCATCCACCAAATTGACTCCTGCTCCACTGTCCACAAGCACCGGAATATTCTCAGTTACCCCACCAATAGCCACCTCAGCAGGTAAGGTACACTAAGACGAAAAAATGGAGGAAATATACACACCCTGGTCGCCTCCCTCCCCCCGACCAGGAGGGCGCGGCTCTTTAGAAGGTGCAGGTACTTTGGCACGCGCTGGGCAGACATTGACAAAATGACCGGTCTGCCCACAGTAGAAACATGCCCCCACTCCACGGTGAACCACAGGCAACCCAGTTTGGGAACCGACTCGTCCCACCAGCATGGGTTCATCCGCCTGCCCAGGTGTGTCCTCCTCCCTAGCAAGGACTATAGGGGGCACATTTGGTTTATGCCTCTCCCTCAAGAGTCTATCCACCCGGATGGCAAGGGACATGGTGGCCTCCAACGACCTGGGGGCTGCGTACTGCACCAGAGTATCTTGCAACCTAGGCAGTGGCGTAGGAAGGGGAGTGCGGGGGGGGCGGTCCGCCCCGGGCGGCACAATGCTGGGGGCGGCCGGCGCTGCAGGAGAAGAAGATAAAAAAAAAAAAAAAAAAAAAAGACGCCCCTTTAAATCTTCGGGCGGCGCCGTCCGCCGCCACGACCAGGGCCAGCTCCCCCCACCCCCGGGTCCCGCCCCCGCCCCCGCCCCCCGCTCTATACTCACCTCTCCTGGTTCCTGCGGCGCCGGCAGCTGCAGCGTCCTCTGACTCTGCGACGTCTCAGAGCAGAGGGCGCGATGACGTCACTACTGTGCGCGCCGCTCTGCCTCTCTGTCCTGAGCGTCGCAGAGCCGGAGAGACGCTGACTGCACCGGACCTGCGCTGGGAACGGGAGAGGTGAGGATTTTACTTTTTTTTTTTTTTCTTTATGTCTGACTGTCTGGGGCTGGGGCAATGCTGGACACACTGGGGCAATACTGGAGACCATGGGGCAGATTGCTGGACACACTGGGGCAGTACTGGAGACCATGGGGCAGAATGCTGGACACACTGGGGCAATACAGGAGACCATGGGGCAGATTGCTGGACACACTGGGGCAATACAGGAGACTATGGGGCAGATTGCTGGACACACTGGGGCAATACAGGAGACCATGGGGCAGATTGCTGGACACACTGGGGCAATACAGGAGACCATGGGGCAGATTGCTGGACACACTGGGGCAATACAGGAGACTATGGGGCAGATTGCTGGTCACACTGGGGCAATAATGGAGACCATGGGGCAGAATGCTGGACACACTGGGGCAATACTGGAGACCATGGGGCAGAATGCTGGACACACTGGGGCAATACTGGAGACCATGGGGCAGAATGCTGGACACACTGGGGCAATACTGGAGACCATGGGGCAGAATGCTGGACACACTGGGGCAATACTGGAGACCATGGGGCAGAATGCTGGACATACTGGGGCAATACTGGAGACCATGGGGCAGATTGCTGGACACACCGGGGCAATACTGGAGACCATGGGGCAGAATGCTGGACACACTGGGGCAATACAGGAGACCATGGGGCAGAATGCTGGACACACTGGGGCAATACTGGAGACCATGGGGCAGAATGCTGGACATACTGGGGCAATACTGGAGACCATGGGGCAGATTGCTGGACACACCGGGGCAATACTGGAGACCATGGGGCAGAATGCTGGACACACTGGGGCAATACAGGAGACCATGGGGCAGATTGCTGGACACACTGGGGCAATACTGGAGACCATGGGGCAGAATGCTGGACACACTGGGGCAGTACAGGAGACTATGGGGCAGAATGCTGGACACACTGAATACTGGAGACCATGGGGCAGATTTCAGGACACATTGAGGCAATGCTGGAGACCCTGGGGCAGACTTCTGGACATACTGGGGCAATACTGGAGACCATGGGGCAGATTGCTGGACACACCGGGGCAATACTGGAGACCATGGGGCAGAATGCTGGACACACTGGGGCAATACAGGAGACCATGGGGCAGATTGCTGGACACACTGGGGCAATACTGGAGACCCTGGGGCAGATTGCTGGACACACTGGGGCAATACTGGAGACCCTGGGGCAGATTTCTGGACATACTGGGGCAATACTGGAGACCATGGGGCAGATTGCTGGACACACCGGGGCAATACTGGAGACCATGGGGCAGAATGCTGGACACACTGGGGCAATACAGGAGACCATGGGGCAGATTGCTGGACACACTGGGGCAATACTGGAGACCCTGGGGCAGATTTCTGGACACATTGAGGCAATGCTGGAGACCCTGGGGCAGACTTCTGGACACACTGGGGCAATGCTGGACACTGGGGCAGATTGCTGGACACACTGGGGGTAATATACTGGACACACTGGGGCAATGCTGGACACTGGGGGTAATATGCTGGACACACTGGGGCAGACTGTTGGACACACTGGGGAAAGGCTGGACACTGGGGCAGATTGCTGGACACACTGAGGGCAGATTGCTGGACACACTGGGGGTAATATGCTGGACATACTGGGGCAGATTGCTGGACACACTGGGGGTAATATGCTGGACACACTGGGGCAGATTGCTGGACAACATGGGGGTAATATGCTGGACACACTGGGGCAGATTGCTGGACAACATGGGGGTAATATGCTGGACACACTGGGGGCAGGACTTGAGGCATGGGCAGAATGTAGATACGGGGCATGATTGGAGACACGGGGCAGGATTGGATCATGGGGCAGGACGGATACGATGGAGGCTGGTGGGGCAGGATGGGGAGATCATATAGGGTAGAATGGATACTCATGAGGGCAGGATACGACAACATATGGCTGGAGCCAGGAATGAGATAAACGGGGCCAGGGTGGGGAATATTATTACCATAGGGGATAATTAAGGGATATTATTACTGCAGTGATGTATTTATTTTATTTTTTGAGTATACTGTTTTAAATGGGGGAGCGGTCCTGTTACTGTGCAGAGTGACACTATATCACCTTTTTTTCTTCATGTGGTGTAATGTAGAAGTTGTGAAAAATTAAGTAATGTGTTCTGCAAGCGGAGCTCGAGATAACTGTGTTATTTCCTGCAGAAACGAGTCCTGGCTGGAAGGAATGATGGCGGTCTGTGCTGGATGAAAGATGAAGGACTTCACCTAGAGACGTCACTGGTGAGTCAGTGTTACCTATACACTGACACTATACACTGTATACTATATAGAGGTCCTGTGTATAATGTCACCAGTGATCTCTGTATTACCTCTACACAGACACTGCATACTAAGTACAGATCTCCTGTGAATACTGGCACTTATGGTGATAGTATTGTGGTTTTTTTTTTATTACTGATCAGTATTGTAGTATTCAGTCACTATGTGGTGGTAATATGTGGTCTGGAAATGGTGCGGTGGTATTTGTCCCTTGTATGTAGTATTATTCGGTCACTATGTGGCCTGGTCATGGTGTGGTGGTATTAAGTCACAGGTGTGGCATGTGGGGGTGACACCATTAGGCCCAGTTTAAGTTCTACAAAACAGGAAAACCATTTTTGGTAACCTTTGTGTGTATTGAGCTGGGGGGGGGGGATGGGGGGGATGGGGGGGATGGGGAGGGGCGCCAAACTCGGGATCAGCCCCGTGCGGCAAAAGCTCTAGCTACGCCTCTGAACCTAGGGGACAGACCCTGCACAAAATAGCTCCTAAGGGCAGGGTCATTCCACTGTGTGTCTGTGGCCCACCTCCTGAACTCTGAACAGTACTCCTCAGCCGGCCGACCCCCCTGCTTGATCTGCCAAGGGGACGTCATCTGGATCACCATACACCAGAGCCAGAGCCACAAAAAACTCGTCCACCGACCGTAGGGATGGTGAACCGGTCGGCAGGGAGAAGGCCTAGGATTGGGGATCACCCTTAAGAAGGGAAACAATGATACCCACCCTTTGTTCCTCACTCCCTGATGAACGAGGGCGGAGCCTGAAGTACAACTTGCAGGTCTCCTTAAAAACCAAAAATGTATCTCTCCCTCCAGAGAACCTGTTTTGGAGAGATATCTTGGATTCTGGTTGAGCCTGTACCTGAGCCGAGGCCCAAAACCCCAACAATTGCTGCAGCTGCTGTACCACCTCACCACGCAGCAACTTACACTCCTCGGTGAGAGTCTGTAGCAATTGGGCAAAGGCCTGCATTTGGGCCATGGCTCACCAGAAAAAAAAAGGAACGGTTGGTTATAATGTTACGAGGCAGAAATAGGTAAACAGGAGATGAGGAATCTGGGCCCCTGAACTGCCCCTCAGGCTAGGGAAAGCCCTGTCTTTCCTTAACTTGGGAGTACCTTTGAAGGTAGGGAGGCCCAAGTCACCGACCTGTCCCTGTCTCCTGTTAAACCCTGAACTAAACCCCCAACCTTCACAGTGTACAGTGTAAACAGCACCACAAAGCAAATAAACAGGAATAAACAATATGAGAGTGAGGGGAACACGATACCAAAAAGTGAATGCACAAACTACAAAGTAACAAAACTCAGAACTTAGCTTGTGCACGCCGCTGCAGACTCCACAACACAGATAGTACAGCAACTGAGCTCCAAACACCAGACTTGGCTGACATCAGGGAGCTGCTACTGCGAGGTTGGTCTCCTGAAAGGAACTGTATAACCAACAGTCAGCTGATGCACCAGGTGACCTTATAAAGTATGGTGGGAGTGGTCACAAACATCAGCTGACCCAGCAGCAATGCAATAACACCAGCGGCCACCGGGGGGGGGACTGCATTAACTCCCAATGAAACACCAATGATGTAACCCACAGTGGTAAGCCACATACAATTGATATACACCTACAAAAAGGCACCACACAATGATGATAGAAAGATCACTTTATTAAATGTAATAAAAACACCGATCAAAGTTGAAGGTAGCCCACAGTGGGCAGCAAGTGAAAAACAACCACATATACAGGATAAAAAAAGGGGGACACCTGGCAAAAAATCACAGAATTATATCCTAAAAATGGCTGACATAGTATACTAATACACACCTATTAGGTGCTAAATAAACATAGAAAAAACATATATACGTAAAATACGATACTTATTGCAAAGCTGTCACAGTACAGTGTTATACACCTCTGACATATGTAGTCATAATGAGGGAAAGGGCAAATATGCCACCTAAATAGAAAGCAACATGGACTGTGAAGACCTACAGAGTAAAATACTACATCAGTTCATAATGCCCTAACTAAAGTCACCAATGACCTACTAACTGCCAGGAGCAAGCGACACTACTCTGTCCTCCTTCTCCTGGACTTGTCTTCTACCTTTGACACTGTAGACCACTCCCTTTTGCTACAAATCCTCTCATCCCTTGACATCACAGACTTGGCCCTTTCCTGGATCTCGTCATATCTGACAGACCGAACATTCAGTGTCTCCCTCCCCCACACCACCTCCTCACTTCGCCCCTTGTCAGTCGGTGTTCCTCAAGGCTCTGTTCTAGGACCCCTACTCTTCTCCATCTACACTTTCGGCCTGGGACAGCTCATAGAATCCCACGGTATGCAGTACCATCTCTACGCTGACGACACGCAGATCTACCTCTCCGGACCTGACCTCTCCTCCTTGCTTACCAAAATCCCGCACTGTCTGTCTGCCATTTCAGCCTTCTTTTCTGCTCACTTTCTACAACTGAACATGGACAAAACAGAATTCATCATCTTTCCCCCATCTCACTCTACCCCTCCACCAGACCTATCCATCAATGTCAATGGCTGCTCACTATCCCCAGTCCCACACGCCCGGTGCCTCGGGGTGATCCTCGACTCTGCCCTCTCTTTCAAGCCACATATCCAAGCCCTTGCCTCCTCCTGTCGTCTCAAACTCAAAAATATTTCCCGGATCCGTGCTTTCCTTGACCGCAACACTGCAAAAACGCTAGTGCATGCCCTTATCATCTCCCGCCTCGACTACTGCAACCTCCTACTCTCTGGACTCCCCTCTAGCACTCTGGCACCACTCCAATCCATCCTACACTCTGCTGCCTGACTAATCCACCTGTCCCCCCGCTATTCCCCAGCCTCTCCCCTGTGTCAAGCCCTTCACTGGCTTCCTATCGCCCAGAGACTCCAGTTCAAAACCCTCACACTGACATACAAAGCCATCCACAACCTGTCTCCTCCATACATCTGTGACATGGTCTCCCGGTACCTACCTACACGCGACCTCCGATCCTCCCAAGACCTCCTTCTCTACTCCCCTCTCATCTCTTCTTCCCATAACCGCATCCAAGACTTCTCCCGTGCTTCCCCCATACTCTGGAACTCTCTACCCCAACACATCAGACTTGCGCCTACCATAGAAACCTTCAAAAAGAACCTGAAGACTCATCTCTTCCGACAAGCCTACAGCCTGCAGTGATCCTCAACCTACTGAACAGCCGCACAGCCAGCTCTTCCCTCTCCTAGTGTATCCTCACCCACCCCCTGCAGACTGTGAGCCCTCGCGGGCAGGGTCCTCCCTCCTTATGTACTCGTGTGCCTTGTTATCTGCTCATGTTTAATGTATTTGTCTATATTTGCCCCGTATTCACATGTAAAGCGCCATGGAATAAATGGCGCTATAAAAATGTATAATAATAATAATAAAATAAATAATTTACCCAGTGGGATAAGTAGCCAGGCGTCCACCACACCCGACGCGCGTTTTGCAAGGAGTTGCTTCGTCCAGGGGTGGTGGAACGCTGGTGAGGTACCTTTTTAAAGAAAAAATAAAATGACATACAACGAACAGCTGTGGGAGGAGGCGCACACGCTGAGAAACCGGATGTGACGAAGATAGAAAACAACCGCTGCCATGGCAATGCTCCAAACAACCAGACAAAGGTTAACAGAAAATAATAATTAAAAATATGCAGCAGCGCAGAGCAAAAAACGTGAATTCAATCGCACATATTGCCATAGGAAATATGGAACGCAGATACCATGCCCGCGGTATCAGCGCGGTCCCATCAGGAGGCACTTCCGGATAGTCGCAGGAGGTGAAGTGACGTAGGAACGAGAGTGCCGAGAACCGGAAGTGTCGGGGGTACAAGGAAAGTGTGCCGCGCTGTTTACAGATAGTAACCCGGCAACGAACGTATAAAAAAACCAAGAGGGGACATGTGAAAAGAAAGAACCTATAAGAATGAATACATGAATGGTTATTGAGCAACGCAAATACATATTCACATACCGGAGCAGCATTATACAAAAACATAAAAAAACATAAAAAACATATAAATAAAGGGCGCCCGCCCATACGTATAGAATAAAAAAACATTCAGCACTAAGATGTGACCATTTGAGTGAGAAATAAAAAATATTAATAATAACTAATTCTTTAATATGATGACATCGTGTGCAACACTGTAATGTGAACAACCACATAACAATTAATAACAGCACTTTGGTGTGAAAACTCCATGACAGTGGTAGAAGTCAGCTTGATAAACTCTTCAGTTATAGAAGCTGAGTACAGTGAAGACTCCATAAAGTGAATAATGTGCCAAAAAGAGGAGGACCTTCCTCCATAACCGAAGGGCTCCATAAAGTGAACATAGTGCCAAAGGGAATACAGAACAATCCACAGCCTAAATATAAAAAAAGAATACAAAAACATAATTAGACCAACGACACACACAACAGCTCAAACAGACGTTTATTTAAAAAAACATAATTAAAAACCAGAACTATTAGTTAAAAAGGAAGGAGATACATGAAGCGATGTCAAGTATGGGATATATATAACTACAAAAAAGGCTGAACGCTATTATACTCATTCAATCCGAACGGGGATATGGTATTAAGTTTAAAGATCCACTTAGTTTCTTTCTGCGCTAAAAGGCGCTTCCAGTTGCCCCCACGTGGGCCTATGAATACCCTGTCGATGCCCTTAAATTTCAGGCCTGTAGGATCACAGTTATGTACCGCCTTAAAATGACGTGGGATGGATTTCAGTGTCAAAGTATCTTCCACACTCGCGGCTCCTTCTATATCTAAAATGTGCTCCCTGACACGTCTTCGGAGCTCGCGCGTTGTCATACCCACGTAAATCAGGCCACATAAACAGGTGGCGTGATATACAACAGCCTTGGTGGTACAGTTGATGTTATGGGTAATCACATATTTCTTAGTGGAATCTGAGTTGACAAAATCCTTGGATTTCTCCATGTTTTTGCATGCCACGCATTTGTTGCAGGGGTAACAGCCCCACGCTGGGCCTTTGGAACCAAAAATGAATTTAGATGTATCCCCCCTATGGTAGCTATGTACCAGCTGATCTCTAAGGTTCCGGGCTCTTCTATAGGTTACCGAAGGACCTTCCCCGATGAATCGGGAGAGAGTGCTGTCGAGTGAAAGAATCGACCAATGCCTCCGTAGAATCTCAAACACCTCATGACTATGAGAGTTATAGTCAAAAATACATCGTACCTTGGTGTCAGTTGTTTCATCTTTTTGTAGTTTATTTTGAAGGAGATCACTCCGATTGCTCAGCCGAGCTCGTGTATACGCCTGACAAATCGGTTTTCTGCCGTAGCCCCGCTCTCGAAATCTGCTACATAGATCTTCAGCCTGTCTTTCAAAGAGAATGTTATTGGAGCAGATTCGTTTAGCACGCAAAAATTGACCTGTTGGAATATTGTCAAGTAAGTGCCTAGGGTGTTGAGAGGTGGCATGGAGTAGCGTATTCGCTGCCGTCTTTTTCCGAAAATGATCAGTCTGAATGTCGCCTGCTTCATCGACTTTAATGAGAACATCCAAAAATTCAATTTCTTTTCTGCTACTTTTATACGTCAACTTGATATTTAAGTTGTTCCTATTGAGATGATCAAAAAAGGAATGTAGGTCTTTTTCTGACCCTTGCCAGACCACCAGCACATCAGATTTTCAACAGTCAAGGATCTCCATCTTTTTGCTAGGAGATTGACGTTCAAAAAAATGTTTTCTAAATCTGAGTAAGTAACTATGCCAACTACATTTTCTGACTCACAAGTCATTGGAATGTTGGAAGATCTAGCAGAGGAATCGGAGAATCCACCTAAAGGTAAATTTCCCAGCCATCTTCTCCCTAAATCCACCAAATTTCCACAAATCACAACATACCCAGAAATTGACCTCTTTGTCCGATCAGTAACCAGGGACATTTACAATGTTCCTGAGTCTATCCACAGAGACAACCTCACTTCACGTGAAAGAGTTGCCCTGAAGGAACTGCAGAATTTGAAATCAGTAACCATTAAACCTTCGGACAAAGGTGGCAATGTGGTTTTATGGCCAATTGAGCTGTATGAAAAGGAAATGTTCAAACAGCTCAATAACAACAGATGCTATAAAAGGTTGACATTTAATCCTCTTTTGAAATTTAAACTGGAGCTGAAGGATTTGTTAATGCAAGCATTTGAACAAGACGTGATCACTATGAAACAGATGGAGGGTCTTTTGATAGAGAATCCAACTGTTGCGGTAATATATCTACTGCCGAAGATACACAAGGACCCAAAGATCCCCCCCGGTAGACCAATTGTCTCGGGGATAAACAGCATCTGTGACCCTCTCTGCAAATTTATTGATTTCCATTTGAAACCTCTGGTTGAGACCCTTCCATCCTACCTTAAGGATACTTCTGATGTCCTCAGGAAACTGGAGGGCATCCACCTTGAGGAGGATATGTGCCTGGTGACGTGTGACGTAGAGTCACTTTACACGTCAATCAGGCACCAGGATGGAATACAAGCGACTCAATTTTTCTTGGAAACCAGTGGATGTGATCCAGCCTTGAGTGACTTTCTTGTTAAGGCCTTGAATTTTATATTAACACACAATTTATTTTACTTTAAGGAGTCCCTCTTCCTGCAGCTCCAGGGGACTGCTATGTGGGCGTCTTGTGCGCCCTCATATGCAAATCTCTTCCTGGGGCTGTGGGAGAGGGACACCTTTCAGTCTAATCCTAATGCCAGGTGTGATAGCATGGTGGCGTTTTATCGATGATGTGCTGGTGGTCTGGCAAGGGTCAGAAAAAGACCTACATTCCTTTTTTGATCATCTCAATAGGAACAACTTAAATATCAAGTTGACGTATAAAAGTAGCAGAAAAGAAATTGAATTTTTGGATGTTCTCATTAAAGTCGATGAAGCAGGCGACATACAGACTGATCTTTTTCGGAAAAAGACGGCAGCGAATACGCCACTCCATGCCACCTCTCAACACCCTAGGCACTTACTTGACAATATTCCAACAGGTCAATTTTTGCGTGCTAAACGAATCTGCTCCAATAACATTCTCTTTGAAAGACAGGCTGAAGATCTATGTAGCAGATTTCGAGAGCGGGGCTACGGCAGAAAACCGATTTGTCAGGCGTATACACGAGCTCGGCTGAGCAATCGGAGTGATCTCCTTCAAAATAAACTACAAAAAGATGAAACAACTGACACCAAGGTACGATGTATTTTTGACTATAACTCTCATAGTCATGAGGTGTTTGAGATTCTACGGAGGCATTGGTCGAATCTTTCACTCGACAGCACTCTCTCCCGATTCATCGGGGAAGGTCCTTCGGTAACCTATAGAAGAGCCCGGAACCTTCGAGATCAGCTGGTACATAGCTACCATAGGGGGGATACATCTAAATTCATTTTTGGTTCCAAAGGCCCTGCGTGGGGCTGTTACCCCTGCAACAAATGCGTGGCATGCAAAAACATGGAGAAATCCAAGGATTTTGTCAACTCAGATTCCACTAAGAAATATGTGATTACCCATAACATCAACTGTACCACCGAGGCTGTTGTATATCACGCCACCTGTTTATGTGGCCTGATTTACGTGGGTATGACAACGCGCGAGCTCCGAAGACGTGTCAGGGAGCACATTTTAGATATAGAAGGAGCCGCGAGTGTGGAAGATACTTTGACACTGAAATCCATCCCACGTCATTTTAAGGCGGTACATAACTGTGATCCTACAGGCCTGAAATTTAAGGGCATCGACAGGGTATTCATAGGCCCACGTGGGGGCAACTGGAAGCGCCTTTTAGCGCAGAAAGAAATTAAGTGGATCTTTAAACTTAATACCATATCCCCGTTCGGATTGAATGAGTATAATAGCTTTCAGCCTTTTTTGTAGTTATATATATCCCATACTTGACATCGCTTCATGTATCTCCTTCCTTTTTAACTAATAGTTCTGGTTTTTAATTATGTTTTTTTAAATAAACGTCTGTTTGAGCTGTTGTGTGTGTCGTTGGTCTAATTATGTTTTTGTATTCTTTTTTTATATTTAGGCTGTGGATTGTTCTGTATTCCCTTTGGCACTATGTTCACTTTATGGAGCCCTTCGGTTATGGAGGAAGGTCCTCCTCTTTTTGGCACATTATTCACTTTATGGAGTCTTCACTGTACTCAGCTTCTATAACTAAAGAGTTTATCAAGCTGACTTCTACCACTGTCATGGAGTTTTCACACCAAAGTGCTGTTATTAATTGTTATGTGGTTGTTCACATTACAGTGTTGCACACGATGTCATCATATTAAAGAATTAGTTATTATTAATATTTTTTATTTCTCACTCAAATGGTCACATCTTAGTGCTGAATGTTTTTTTATTCTATACGTATGGGCGGGCGCCCTTTATTTATATGTTTTTTATGTTTTTTTATGTTTTTGTATAATGCTGCTCCGGTATGTGAATATGTATTTGCGTTGCTCAATAACCATTCATGTATTCATTCTTATAGGTTCTTTCTTTTCACATGTCCCCTCTTGGTTTTTTTATACGTTCGTTGCCGGGTTACTATCTGTAAACAGCGCGGCGCACTTTCCTTGTACCCCCGACACTTCCGGTTCTCGGCACTCTCGTTCCTACGTCACTTCACCTCCTGCGACTATCCGGAAGTGCCTCCTGATGGGACCGCGCTGATACCGCGGGCATGGTATCTGCGTTCCATATTTCCTATGGCAATATGTGCGATTGAATTCACGTTTTTTGCTCTGCGCTGCTGCATATTTTTAATTATTATTTTCTGTTAACCTTTGTCTGGTTGTTTGGAGCATTGCCATGGCAGCGGTTGTTTTCTATCTTCGTCACATGCGGTTTCTCGGCGTGTGCGCCTCCTCCCACAGCTGTTCGTTGTATGTCATTTTATTTTTTCTTTAAAAAGGTACCTCACCAGCGTTCCACCACCCCTGGACGAAGCAACTCCTTGCGAAACGCGCGTCGGGTGTGGTGGACGCCTGGCTACTTATCCCACTGAGTAAATTATTAACTGATGTAGTATTTTACTCTGTAGGTCTTCACAGTCCATGTTGCTTTCTATTTAGGTGGCATATTTGCCCTTTCCCTCATTATGACTACATATGTCAGAGGTGTATAACACTGTACTGTGACAGCTTTGCAATAAGTATCGTATTTTACGTATATATGTTTTTTCTATGTTTATTTAGCACCTAATAGGTGTGTATTAGTATACTATGTCAGCCATTTTTAGGATATAATTCTGTGATTTTTTGCCAGGTGTCCCCCTTTTTTTATCCTGTATATGTGGTTGTTTTTCACTTGCTGCCCACTGTGGGCTACCTTCAACTTTGATCGGTGTTTTTATTACATTTAATAAAGTGATCTTTCTATCATCATTGTGTGGTGCCTTTTTGTAGGTGTATATTAACCCCCAATGACCAGAAAGGAAAAAAGGTTTAAATCAGAGGGAAACCATATCTGCCACAGATCCAAACATTAATCGTGACAGGTTAATAATGGCCCCATAAGATGTTCCATAGACACTTTTGCCCTGTACAGTGCTGCATAAAGGTTCATGAGGGCCCCATAAGATGCTCCATAGAGACATTTGTCCCATATAATGCTGCACAAATGTTGATTATGGCCCCATAAGATGCTCCATAGAGATATTTGCCCCATATAATGCTGCATAAATTCTGATTACGGCACCATAAGATGCTCCATAGAGATATTTGCCCCATATAATGCTGCACAAATGCTGATTATGGCCCCATAAGATGCTCCATAGAGATATTTGCCCCATATAATGCTGCACAAATGCTGATTATGGCCCCATAAGATGCTCCATAGAGATATTTGCCCCATATAATGCTGCACAAATGCTGATTATGGCCCCATAAGATGCTCCATAGAGATATTTGCCCCATATAATGATGCACAAATGCTGATTATGGCCCCATGAGATGCTCGATAGAGATATTTGCCCAATATGCTGTTGTTGCGATAAAAAAAAAAAATGACATACTTACCTATCGTCACTCAGGCCCCTGGCACTTGCAATATTCACCTCTCCTCGTTCCACTGCCGGGCTCCGTCTTCAGCGTCATCTGCACTGACGTTCAGGCAGAGGGCGCGCACTAACCACGTCATCGCGCCCTCTGACCTGAACGTCACAGCAGACTGCGCGGAAGACAGAGCACGGCGGTGGAACGAGGAGAGGTGAATATCGCGCAATGCTCACCCTCCCCCGTTATACTCACCTGCTCTCGGCGCAGTCCCTGACAGCTTACCTGATGGTCTTCTCTGGCGCTGGCAGCTTCTTCCAGCATTGAGCAGTCACCGTTACCGCTCATTACAGTAATGAATATGCGACTCCATCCCTATGGGAGTGGAGTCGTGTCCATATTCATTACTGTAATAAGCGGTACCATGTGACCACTCAACGCTGGAAGAAGCTGTCAGTGCCCAGAGACCATTGGGGATGCCAGGACCGCGCTAGGAGCAGGTGAGTTAAGTATGTCACAGCCGCCGCTCCCCCTCCCCTGCCGACCCCCCTGGGACAATGACTCGAGTATAAGCCAAAAGGGGCACTTTCAGCCTAAAAAAATGGGCTGAAAATCTCGGCTTATACTTGACTATATATGGTATATATATTTCATACAGAGCTATATAGCAGAAATTCCGGTAATTCATTTGTTGGCTTTTGCTAATTCATTACCGAACCCGACAGGATATGAGACATGGTTTACATACAGTAAACCATTGCATATCAGTTACATTTTTATACGTCCCTCACTAATAATGTTAGTAGTGTGTGTGTGTGTAAAATTTTGGAGCTGTAGGTGTTAAATTAAAGGGTTAATTCACAGAAAAAATTGGCATGGTCTCCGGTCCAATTTTCTCCACCAGAGAGGGAAAACCAGTGACTGAGGGCAGATATTAATAGCCTACAGATGGACCATGGTTATTGCCCCCTTGCGGCTAAAAAAAATCTGCCCCCAGCCATCCCAGAAAAGGCGCATCTTTAAGATGCGCCTATTCTGGCACTTAGCCTATCTCTTGCCATTGCCCTGTGGCATTGGCATATGGGGTAATAAGGGGTTAATGTCACCTTGCTATTGTAAGGTGACATTAAGCCTGGTTAATAATGGAGAGGTGTCAATAAGACACCTATCCATTATTAATCCAATAGTCTGAAAGGGTTAAAAAATACACACACATTAGGAATAAAGTTTTTTAATGAAATAATTACACACACACAGGTTTTAACATCTTTATTGCATGCTCAATCAAAGCGAAACCCTCATTCATCTGTAAAAAAAATCCCAAATAAAAAAAGCAGCAATATCCCATACGTGTCCGCCGTACAGTCAAGTCCCATGCTGTAAATACATCTCAAGGGGTTAATTAGTTTACAACCCGGAGCAGTGCTAATGCAACCGGCTGGACTGTAAACCACAGAGGAATTAATGAAAAGCTGCCTGCGCAGCCTCCTCGACTGACCGGACATGAACTCTCTAGCGTGGGAAAGTTTCAGAACTTTTTCCTATGCTGTCAAGTTCATTGTGTCAGGCGGGGAGTCAGCGCAGCATAAGTGATGTCAGCGTTAGTCACTGAGCATGCCCTGGCTCCCTGCCTGACACAGTGAACTGTGGGAAAATGTTCTGAAACTTTCCCACGCTAATCAGTTCATGTCCGGTCAGGCGAGGAGGCTGTGCAGGCAGCTTTTCATTCATTCCTCCGTGGTTTACAGCCCAGTCGGTCGCATTAGCACCCCTTCGTGCGCCCAAACAGCAGTTTTCCACCACATATGTAATGCACAACAAGTTTTGAGGTCCATTTTCACCTGCTACCCTACTGTTATGAAAGTAAAATAATTGGGTCTAAAAAACATTTCTGTGTAAAAAAAATGTGATTTTATTTTCATGGGTCATGTTGTAAATTTCTGTGAAGCACCTGGGGTGTAACTTGCTCACCACACATCTACATCTAGATAAATTCTTTAGGAGGTGTAGTTTTCAAAATAGGGTCACATGTGGGGGGTTTCTACTGTTTAGGCACATCAGGGGCTCTCCAAAGCCTGCTCTCCAAATAGTCACTCTTTCCCTTCCGAGCCATGTCAGGCACCCAAACAGTTGTTTTCCTCCATATATGGGGTATCGGCATAATCAGGAGAAATTGCAAATTAATTTTTGATGTCCATTTTCACTTGTTACCCTTGAAAAAATGAAGCTAAAAGAACATTATTGTTTAAAAAATTTGTTTTTGGATATTCACGGCCCAATGTTTTTAATTTCTATGAAGCACCTGGGGGTTCAAGGTGCTCACCACACATATAGATAAGTTCTTTGAGGGGTCTAGTTTCCAAAATGTCAACTGTGGGGGGTTACCCTTGTTTAGGCACATCATGGGTTCTCGAAACGCAACATGGCATCAGCAATGGATTTTAGCTAATTCTACATTCAAAAAGTCAAACCGTGCTCCTTACCTTTCGAGCCCTACCGCGTGCCAAAACAGTGTTTTTTCCCCACATATGTGGTATCAGCGTATTCAGGAGCAATTGCACAACAAATTTTGGTGTCCATTTTCTCCTGTTACCCTTGTGAAAATAATAAAATGAGTTTAAAGTAAATTTTTGTGAAAAAATTAGATGTTCATTTTTTCCTTCCACATTGATTTAGTTCCTGTGAAGTACCCGAAGAGTTCATAAACTTCTTAAATGTGGTCTTGAGGAGTGTAGTTTTTAGAATGATGACACTTTTTGGTACTTTCTGTTATATAGGCCTCGCAAAGTCATGTCAAATGTGATGTGGTTCCTAGAAAAAAATGGTTTTGTAAATTTTGTTGGAACAATGAGAAATCGCTGGTCAACTTTTAACCCTTCTCACTTCCTCACAAAAAAATGTGCTTAAAAAATTGTTCTCATGTAAAGTATACTTGTGAGAAATATTATTTATTAACTATTTTGTGATATAACTCTCTGATTTAAGAGAATAAAAGTGAAAAGTTAGAAAATAGCGACATTTTAAAAATGCAAAATTTCAGAAGTCGTATCGAACAAATTTTACCACTGTCATGAAGTACAATATGTCATGAGAAAACCATCTCAGAATCTGTGTGTTATCCGTTGAGGTGTTCCAGAGTTATTACCTCATAAAGTGAAATGAAAAAATTGGCCTCGTCAGGAAGGTGAAAACACGTTTCGGGATAAATGGTTTAATGAGTAAAGAGCAAAGAATATTCTGCGATGTATATAAATATACCCTCTGAGGCCATATCAAAGCTGGTAAAATATACTCTGCCGGTTTGATTGGATTGGTATTATGCAATCTGGCTTAGTCATAATAATACTAAGTCATATATTTTTTCACAGTAAATTATTGCTAACACTATAAACGTTAAGTCCCAGAATATTTTTTTCACCTGAAGGGTTAGTAAACTACCTGACAGCAGTTTTCAATATGTCAGGGGGTGCTGTTTTTTAAATGGCATCACTTTTGGGGGTTTCCCAATATATAGGACCCCCAGAGTCACTTCAAACCTGGATAGGTCCCTAAAAAATAAATTTTGTAAATTTCCTTGAAAAAATGAAAAATTACTGCTACATTTTTAAACCTCCTAAAATGCTAACTATTTTGTTAGCATTTTAGGAGGTTTAAAAATGTAGCACAACATTTTACAAATGGTACTGATGTAAAGCAGACACATGGGAAATGTTATTTATTAATGTGTTTCTGTGTTATGACTATCTGGATTAAAGGGATGATCATTCAAAGTTTGAAAATTGTAAATTTTGTTACAATTTTCTCAAATTTCTGATATTTTTGTAAATAAACACAAAACATATTGAGCTACGGTAAATTTACCATTATCATAAATTATAATGTGCCATGAAAAAATAGTCTCAAAATCACTGGGATTTGTTAAAGCGTTCCAGCGTTATTACCACATAAAGTGACACTGGTCAGATTTAAAAAATTTGTCCCGGTCACTAAGGGGTTAAGATACCGAGGACATTTTTGAGACCCCCATTGAACTGGATTGTGATTTGTCATGCTATTTACAACATATTCTCTAACACTCTCCCTTGTAATATCTGGTTGGCGTACCATGACAGACCCACGTCAACGCTACAAGCATTGATTAAAAATGTCACTGATATTTCTAATTTAGAAAATGTTACTTTCAGGCTGCAACATTTAGGCACATCTATTACAAAACTGAGACCTTACCCTTGAACCAAACCTGGATCACTAGACTACACTGAAAAAAAATAGAAAAAATAAAATGTTTGATGATTAGAGGTCTTTTTTCGAAAGTCAGAGATCATGGTTTCACTTGGAGGCATAAAAAACATGAAATAAAACACACAAAAGTACACAAGAATACAGTCAATTGGAAGCCCAATCCAAAATGGACAGGATTCTCTATACTTCCCAACCCTCTCGGCCAAAAGACTGACCTGCAGAGTCAAATGACCTAAATATCCAACGTTGCAAAATCTAGGGTTCAGCATGTATCCCAAGGGTTACCACTCAAGGAACTCTTCTGCATTACAGGCATCCAAACTATCAACCAAAGGCCTCGATCAGAGGGGGTTGAAGGGCCCCTTTATTCCCTATATGGATCAGACTCTCATGATACACTGTTTGGTCACACGTATTCACAATCCTTGGCTCCACACATTACTGATAATTCTCTTGATCACAGCATAATAGCTAAAAAGTCACATACAAGTAGATGGATTTAATTCACTTTACATTTCTGAAAGGGTTTGTCAGGCCTGCAGACTTGTGAATCCTCATATCGAACACACTGCACACTATGAAGGTTCTCCAGTTCCAGTGATTTGCATAAATGCAGTCATGTGCCGTCTAGATGAGGCAGTCTTGGTTAATGGAAGTGCATTGAGCGAGGCTAGACAAGTCTAGTTGGAGAATTTTCTTAGTGTGCAGTACGCGTAATATGCAGATTAATAGGTCTGCAGTCACATAGAGTAACTGCAAGCTTGTGACCTAAGGCCGGAAGATCACTTTAACAAGATTGATCACTACTAGTGTTGAGCGATACCATCCGATACTTGAAAGTATCGGTATCGGATAGTATCGGCCGATACCCGAAAAATATCGGATATCGCCGATACCGATATCCGATACCAATACAAGTCAATGGGACACCAAGTATTGGAAGGTATTCTGATGGTTCCCAGGGTCTGAAGGAGAGGAAACTCTCCTTCAGGCCCTGGGATCCATATTAAGGTGTAAAATAAAGAATTAAAATAAAAAATATTGATATATTCACCTCTCCGGCGGCCCCTGGACTTCACGCTGGTAACCGGCTGGCTTCTTTGTTTAAAATGAGCGCCTTTAGGACCTGCGAATGACGTCGCGGGTTCTGATTGGTCGCGTGCCGCCCATGTGACCGCCACACGACCAATCAGAACCCGCGACGTCATTCGCAGGTCCTAAAGGCGCTCATTTTAAACAAAGAAGCCGGCCGGTTACCAGCGTGATGTCCAGGGGCCGCCGGAGAAGTGAGCATATCAATATTTTTTATTTTAATTCTTTATTTTACACATCCCTATGGATCCGATACCGATACCCGATACCACAAAAGTATCGGATCTCGGTATCGGAATTCCGATACCGCAAGTATCGGCCGATACCCGATACTTGCGGTACCGGAATGCTCAACACTAATCACTACTTGCACAATGCCAATACTGGGACAACCTCTTCTTAGATGCTGTACTGAGCCATTTAAAAAAACAACAAATACTCACCTCCCGCACCAGCGCTATTCTGGCTATGTTGAAGCCGGTTCTGCTGGCATTCACATAACATTGTTATTCCATATGAGCAGTGCAGCCAGTCATCAGCTAATGGGCGGCAGCGCTCACATTTCGCTCTGATGAAATTCAGACATGCGGGTAAGTTATGAGTGTTGCAGCCAATTAAAAACCTCTAATGGGTTGTTGCAGTCACACAGGAATTGAAAGACTTGGCGCCAACATTGCTAGAATGGTGTTGGTGCAGAAGATATGTCTGTATTTTTTTTTAATTTTAAATTAAGCTAAACGGCATTGAAGAATGGGTTATCCTGGTACTGCAAAACCCCTTTAAACATTCAGTTTTTACTATTAACCTATTTGCTGTACATTTCTGTTGCACAGACTCCTTCATCTTATACTGCAGTGTATAAGTATATGTCATATATTCATATGTAATGTTTGGTAACTTGTCCTTTAAACAAATTCTTGTTTCCTTAGGTTTGATAAATCATTATAGAGCAGACAGTTGCATTCATTATGCCGTACGCGGTAAAAGCTGCAAAAGGTTAATGTCTTACATACTAGATTTTGCAGTGTGTATAGTTTTTTTTATGCATTTCTTCATCATATATGGACTGAGAACAGTTCTTTTGAGAATAAATTATAACCAGTCAAAGGTATAAAAAAAAACACTGGCACATACAGGTCCTTCTCAAAAAATTAGCATATAGTGTTAAATTTGATTATTTACCATAATGTAATGATTACAATTAAGCTTTCATATATTATAGATTCATTATCCACCAACTGAAATTTGTCAGGTCTTTTATTGTTTTAATACTGATGATTTTGGCATACAACTCCTGATAACCCAAAAAACCTGTCTCAATAAATTAGCATATCAAGAAAAGGTTCTCTAAACGACCTATTACCCTAATCTTCTGAATCAACTAATTAACTCTAAACACATGCAAAAGATACCTGAGGCTTTTATAAACTCCCTGCCTGGTTCATTACTCAAAACCCCCATCATGGGTAAGACTAGCGACCTGACAGATGTCAAGAAGGCCATCATTGACACCCTCAAGCAAGAGGGTAAGACCCAGAAAGAAATTTCTCAACAAATAGGCTGTTCCCAGAGTGCTGTATCAAGGCACCTCAATGGTAAGTCTGTTGGAAGGAAACAATGTGGCAGAAAACGCTGTACAACGAGAAGAGGAGACCGGACCCTGAGGAAGATTGTGGAGAAGAACCGATTCCAGACCTTGGGGAACCTGAGGAAGCAGTGGACTGAGTCTGGTGTGGAAACATCCAGAGCCACCGTGCACAGGCGTGTGCAGGAAATGGGCTACAGGTGCCGCATTCCCCAGGTAAAGCCACTTTTGAGCTACAGAGAAGCAGCACTGGACTGTTGCTAAGTGGTCCCAAGTACTTTTTTCTGATGAAAGCAAATTTTGCATGTCATTCGGAAATCAAGGTGCCAGAGTCTGGAGGAAGACTGGGGAGAAGGAAATGCCAAAATGCCTGAAGTCCAGTGTCAAGTACCCACAGTCAGTGATGGTGTGGGGTGCCATGTCAGCTGCTGGTGTTGGTCCACTGTGTTTCATCAAGGGCAGGGTCAATGCAGCTAGCTATCAGGAGATTTTGGAGCACTTCATGCTTCCATCGGCTGAAATGCTTTATGGAGATGAAGATTTCATTTTTCAGCACGACCTGGCACCTGCTCACAGTGCCAAAACCACTGGTAAATGGTTTACTGACCATGGTATTACTGTGCTCAATTGGCCTGCCAACTCTCCTGACCTGAACCCCATAGAGAATCTGTGGGATATTGTGAAGAGAAAGTTGAGAGACGCAAGACCCAACACTCTGGATGAGCTTAAGGCCGCTATTGAAGCATCCTGGGCCTCCATAACATCTCAGCAGTGTCACAGGCTGATTGCCTCCATGCCACGCCGCATTGAAGCAGTCATTTCTGCCAAAGGATTCCCGATCAAGTATTGAGTGCATAACTGAACATTATTATTTGTTGGTTTTTTTGTTTGTTATTAAAAAACACTTTTATTTGATTGGATGGGTGAAATATGCTAATTTATTGAGACAGGTTTTTTGGGTTATCAGGAGTTGTATGCCAAAATCATCAGTATTAAAACAATAAAAGACCTGACAAGTTTCAGTTGGTGGATAATGAATCTATAATATATCAAAGTTTAATTGTAATCATTACATTATGGTAAATAATGAAATTTAACACTATATGCTAATTTTTTGAGAAGGACCTGTAGTATTCACATAATGGAACCTCAAGGGAGGAGCAATTAATTCTGGGCAGTTACTCTGAACATGTAGGGGTTATTTATTAGACTATTATCCATTTATTGAATGCTACGGTGCTATATGAGATATCTGCTGACTCAGCTCCCATAATATGGTCGTAAATGTCATTTTTTATTATATCTTGCACTTAATATGTGATTGTTTTGTTTCATATTCTCCTTAAGCAAGTGAATTTCAATGGTGGTCAGTGATATTGTTTAGTGTAGAATAGTATTACGTGAAATGTTAACTGGATAGTTATTTCAGGTGGATAGTGATTGACCATTGACTAATGGTGATCTTAATCTACTGAAAAATGTACGATTTCCTACACACCGTGTATTATTATTCTATGCTGAAGGGAATTTTTATCGGTTTTTTCCTAATTAGCCCTAATTTTTTGCAATAAACCCTAAAGGTGGCCATACATGTGAAATAGGCATCAGCTGACTCGAATTCACCAATTCATGTTATACAATGGGGAGAAGAGAGAAAAACACTGTCAAAAGCTTCTGACTGCTCCTTACCTACACTGAAAAATGAAATAATTAGGGTGTTAACCCTTTAAACTAAAGTCATGTATGTGTACAGTCATGATAAAAGTTAAGTTCTCTTTTTTAATTCAATTAATTTACGTGTTCGGACTAAATAAAAGTAAAATCATCTAGTCCTCGGAAGGTCTTAAAATTAGGTAAATACAACTTCAGATGAAGAATAACACATAGCAAGTTACATAGTTTCATTATTTATTGAGCAAAAATGTTGCCAAAAAGCAGAACTTAACAATAAAATTAAGTACACCCTACTGCATCTGCAAGAAGTGGGTAAGTAGCAACCAGGTGTTCCTAATCAAGTGCTTTTGAGTAATTGTTCTTCAGCAGATGTGACCACTTCTACTAAAGCAGAAGTTTTGTAAGTTTGCTAGTCTTAGCATTCAGACATACTGTATGTTAACACAAAGCCAAGGAGGAAAGACATCAACAATGATATTAGAGATGTACTGTAACTGTAGCTGACGATCAATCTGGAAAGTTTTATAAGGCAAAATAGCACAAAATGATTTACTAAAATGTGAGCATATTCAGGCTATGACTGCAATAAATGCAAACCAATGAATGCAGCAGAACACAATGATTATAAGGCTATTTCCAAACTATTTGGAGTTCTTGAATCTACTGTGAGAAAGGTTATTCACAATTGGAAAAAGTTCAGGAAGTTTGACAATCTTTCCAGGAGTGGATGTCTCAGCAAAATATGTACATGGTTGGACCATGCAATGCTCAGAGAAATTGCAAAAACCTAAGAGCTACAGCTCAGACTCTAAAGGTCTAAATTGTCATGTTAAATTTTCAAGTTCATAAAGCTTCTTCTTTCTGAAAAGAACATGACTAATGACTGGCTCTCTCAGCTTTAGATAAATACCCTTATTTATTCTAAAGATGGCTGGACCATACACTACAAGCACTCTTTACTTTTTATTTCCTATTTATGTTTAGATTGTAAGCTTGCAAGCAGGGCTCTTACTGCTCTTGTAGTATTATGTGTTACTTTGTACTGCTTGATATTGTTTGTACATGCACCTGTTTAGTCGCGAAATGCAGAGGACTATGTTGGAGCTATATAACAATAATTATTAATACAGCTAAAGTTTGCAAAGCTGCATGTGAATGAAGCACAAGACTTCTGGAACAATGATCTTTGGACATAGAAGACCAAAATGGACATATTTGGCTATAATGATCTATACTTACCAAATACAGAATACCAGCGCAAACACGTAATGAAAACTGTCAAGCATGGTGGAAAAGGGGTGATGATTTTGTATTATTTTGCAATAATAGGCCCTAGGAGCATTGCACTAATTGAGTTGACCATGAATTCCTCTACATAGTAAAATGTGAAGCCAACTATCAAAAAGCTAAAGCTTGTCTGAAACTGGGTCACGCAATTGCTGAGGTTAAATGAATGCTCACAAACCTTAAAGGGTTAGTCCGAAACCCGAAAGTAAAATTTAAATTAATAAATCTTTAAAAACAAATAACTTTTATAATTTAAAGGGAACCTGTCACCAGAAACAATGCTATTAACTTGCAGATACAGCGGGGAAAATAAGTATTTGATACAACTGCAAATTTTGCAAGTTTTCCCACATTTAAACAATAGAGAAATCTGTAATTTTTATTTTTGGTACACTTCAATTGTGAGAGACAGAATCTAAAAATAAAAACCAGAAAATCACATTGTATGATTTTTAAATAATTTATTTGCATTTTATTGCACAAAATATGTTTTCAGTACAATAGAAAAACAGAACTTAGTATTTGGTGCAGAAAGCTTTGTTTGCAATTACAGAGGTCAGACGTTTCCTGTAGTTGTTGACCAAGTTTGCACACACTGCAGCAGGAATTTTTGCCCACTCCTCCATACAGATCATCTCCAGATCTTTCAGGTTTCAGGTCTGTAGCAATATAGAGTTTCAGCTCCCTCCAAAGATTTTTTATTGGGTTCATGTCTGGATACTGGCTAGGCCACTCCAGGACCTTGAAATGCTTCTTACAGAGCCACTCCATTGTTGCCCCAGCTGTGTGCTTCGGGTCATTGTCATGCTGGAAGATCCATCCACCACCCATCTTTAATGCTCTTACCAAAGGAAGGAGGTAGTTAGCCAAAATCTCACGATACATGACCCCATCCATCCTCTATTCATTACGGTGCAGTCGTCCTGTTCCCTTTGCAAAAAAGCACCCACAAAGTATGATGTTTCCCCCACCATGCTTCATGGTTGGAATGATGTTCTTGGGGTTGTACTTATTCTGCATCTTCCTCCAAACACGACAAGTGGAGTTGATACCAAAAAGTTATATTTTTGTCTCATCTGACCACATAACCTTCTTCTATGCCTCATATACATCATCCAGATGGTCATTGGCAAACTTCAAAAGGGCCTGGACATGTGCTGATGTGAGCAGAGGGACCTTGCATGCCCTGCAGGATATTAATCAGTGACAGCATAGTGCGTTACTAACAGTAATGTTTGAGATTGGGATCCCAGCTATCTTCAGGTCATTGACCAGTTCCTCTCATGTAGTTCTGGGCTGATTCCTAACCTTTCTGACAATCATCCTTACCCCACGAGGCGAGATTTTACATGGAGCTCCAAACTGAGGAAGATTGACAGTCATCTTGTGTTTCTTCGATTTTTTAATATTTGCGCCAACAGTTGTTGCCTACTTACCAAGCTGCTTGCCTATTTTCCTGGAGTGCATCTGATACTTGTGCAGGTCTACAATTTTTTCCCTCTTGTCCTTAGACAGCTTTTTGATCTTGGCCATGGTGGAGAGGTTGGAGTGTGATTGATTGTGTGTACAGATGTCTTTTATACAGGAAACAGGTTCAATTAATACAGTTAATGATGAGTGGAGGGTAGGAGGGCTTCTTAAAGAAAAACTCTTGCTGGTTGGTAGGTGATCGAATACTTGTTTCATGCAATAAAATGCAAATTTGTTATGTAAAAATCATACAATGTGATTTTCTGTTTTTTATTTTTACATTTCGTCTCTCGCAGTTGAAGTGTACCTACGATAAAAACTGCAGACCTCTGCATTATATGTAGGTGTGAAAACTTGCAAAATTGACAGAGTATCAAATACTTATTTTCCACACTGTATGTGGTTATTGTGCAGGTTAATAGCGTTAATAACCTGTCCGACGCCTGCAAGTAGCCAAACGCTGTGGCGAGAAAATGAACTTTATTCTCCGCAGCAGCATTCAGTTTCAGTCCCGGCCCTGTATATAGAGAGTGGCGGCTGTAACTGCGCCCCCGGCCCTGACTGACACTGACACTGGATTCCAATATTATTTTTTTTATTTTAGTGTTTATGGTGTTTATAATGTAGTAAAAGTTAACTGACATTATGATTCTCCACAACAATATGATTACAAGCATATCAAACTTTTCCAAATTGTTTGCTATTTTAGTGGTGAAAAAAAATTGGAAGTTTGAAAGAAAAAGTGTTTTCATTTTTCAACTGATAGAGCTGGGTGAGGGCTTGTTTTTGTGGGGCAAGCAGGCATTTTTAATTATAACAATTTGGAATAGATTCATCATTCTTAGCTCTTCCTGTTTTATTTTTGCGGCAGCCTAAAGAATGCAATTTGGGCATTTAAACATTTTTTGTTTATGGTGTTTACCAGTGGGGTTAAATATTTTTATATTTTGATATATGGTAAGTACCATACATATACCTTTGGAAACTAACTACTACACCCAGAAGCCTGCACTTCCCGTTTCTCTCCCTATAATTCCCTCTTGTTTTCATATATTTTGATATATATAACTTTTATAGGCACAATGATCCATATATGTGTATTCTTTAAAACTTGTATTTTTAATAGGGGAATAGGGGAGTAATTGAACTTTTTATGTTCTTTTGTAAGATTCTTTTTTTTTTACTATATTTGTTAATCCCATCAAGGGACTTGAACCTGCGATCATCTGAACACTTTTAGGCTATGTGCACAAGTTGCGGATCCGCGAGTGATTAACAGTACAATGTAAATCAATGGAAAAAAAATGCTGTGCTAATGGTGCGGAAAACTCTGCACTGAAAACGCTGCGGGTTAAAAGAAGGAGCATGTCATTTATTTCTGCGGATCTGCAGCATTTCTGCACCTATTGACTTGCATTGAGTCGGGCACATCCGCAGCAAAACCGCAGATCTAAAAAAGATCTGCGGTTTTGCTGTGAGAAACGATGCAGATCGGGAGGGGGGAAGAGTGTAGAGTGTGTGGGCGGAGTGTGGGCAGAGACTGTGTGTGTGGGCGGAGACTGTGTGTGTATGCTGGGAAGATGTGTGTGTCTGTGTGCGGGTGTTTGTGGTGGTCTGCAGGGCGATCGTGGGGGTCTGCGGGGATCGCGTGGCTGTCGGGCGTCTGTGCTGGGCTGTGGGGGGTCTGCACTGGGCTGCGGGGGTCTAAGCTGGGCTTCGGGGGGTCTGTGACGAGCTGTGGGGGGGTTTGTGCCGGGCTGTGGGGGGTCTGCGGCAGGCTGTCGGGGGTCTGCGGTGGGCTGTCGAGTTTCCTTGGGAGTGTGTGCACATGCAGGCATCGTCCGATGGGACTACTAGTCCCATCGGGCGATGCCTGCTACAGTGACAGTGATTGACACATTAGCCAATGATGGGACAGTAGTACTCCCATCATCCACCTAATGTGTTGAATGTAAAAAATAATTTAAAAAAACCCACGAACATACAACTTACAGATGCGCCATTTCTGGGGCGGCTGTGGACTGGTATTTGTAGCCAGGGGGGCCAATATCCATGGCCCCTCTCTAGGCTATGAGTATCAGCCCGCAGCTGTCTGCGTAGCCTTTCTGGTTATAAAATATAAGGGGACCCTATGTCATTTTTTGGGGGGTCCCCCTATTTTAATAGCCAGTAAAGGCTACGCATACAGCTGCGGGCTAATTTTCATAACCTGGAAAGGGGCCATGGGTATTAACCCCTTCCAAGGCTACAAATATTGGCCCCCGGCCATCGGCTTTCCCCCTCTGGCACAGAAAATTGCGTGGGAGCCCATGCCGTTTTTTTCCCATTTTTTTCTTTATGTTCATTATTCAACATCGGCCTATCTATGGAATTATCTATAGATATATCTATAGACTAGATGGTGGCCCAATTCTAACGCATCAGGTATTCTAGAATATGTATGTACATAGCAGCCACATAGTATATAGCACAGCCCACATAACACAGACAGCCACGTAGTATATAGCACAGCCACATAGTATATAACACAGCCACGTAGTATATAACACAGCCCATGTAATATATAGCAGCCACATAGTATATAACCCAGCCACGTAATATATAACACAGCCCACGCAATATATAGTAGCCATGTAGTATATAACCCAGCCACATAGTATGTAGCAGCCACATAGTATATAACACAGCCACGTAGTATATAGCAGCCATGTAGTATATAACACAGCCACGTAGTGTATAACACAGCCACGTAGTATATAGCAGCCATGTAGCATATAACACAGCCATGTAGTATATAACACAGCCACGTAGTATATAGCACAACCCACGCAGTATAACACAGCCCACATAACATAGACAGCCACGTAGTATAACACAGCCACGTAGTATATAACACAGCCACGTAGTATATAACACAGCCACGAAGTATATAACACAGCCCATGTAATATATAGCAGCCATGTAGTATATAACCCAGCCACGTAGTATATAACACAGCCCACGTAATATATAGCAGCCACGTAGTATATAACCCAGCCACGCAGTATATAGCACAGCCCACGCAGTATATAACACAGCCCATGTAACACAGACAGCCACGTAGTATATACAGTGGCATGTAAAAGTTTGGTCACTCCTAGTCAATATTACTGTTATTGTGAACAGTTAAGCATGTTGAAGATTAAATCATCTCTAAAAGGCCTAAAGTTTAAGATGACACATTTCCTTTGTATTTTTGTAAAAAAATATATATTTTTTTCATATTTACATTTTAAAAATTACAAAAAGGAAAATTGGCTCATGCAAAAGTTTGGGCATCCTGCATGGTTAGTACCTAGTAGCCCCCCTTTTAACCCCTTCACGACATGCGCCGTACATCTACTGCGCATGCCGTGAATCCCCCTTTGATGTGGGCTCCGGCGGTGAGCCCACATCAAAGTCGCGACATGCCAGCTGTTTTGTACAGCTGACATGTGCGCGCAATAGCGGCGGGTGAAATCGCTATTCACCCGCCGCTATTAACCTGTTAAATGCCGCTGTCAAACACAGACAGCGGCATTTAGCTACCGCATCCGGCCGGGCGGCCGGATATGACGTCATCGCCGACCCCCGTCACATGATCGGGGGTCGGCGATGCATCAGGAAGGTAACCATAGAGGTCCTTGAGACCTCTATGGTTACTGATGCAGGTCTGCTGTGAGCGCCCCCCTGTGGTCGGCGCTCACAGCACACCTGCATTTCTGCTACATAGCAGCGATCTGATGATCGCTGCTATGTAGCAGAGCCGATCAGGCTATGCCAGCTTCTAGCCTTCCATGGAGGCTATTGAAGCATGGCACCAGTAAAAAAAAAATGTTTTTAAAAATATGAAAAAAATATAAAAAATATAAAAGTTTAAATCACCCCCCTTTCGCCCCATCCTAAATAAAACAATTAAAAAAAACCCAAACCTACACGTATTTGGTATCGCCGTGTTCAGAATCGCCCGATCTATCAAATAAAAAAAAGCATTAACCTGATCGCTAAACGGCGTAGCGAGAAAAAAACTCCGAAACGCCAGAATTAAGTTTTTTTGGTCGCCGCAACATTGCATTAAAATGCAATAACGGGCGATCAAAAGAACGTATCTGCGCAAAAATGGTATCATTAAAAACATCAGCTCGGCACGCAAAAAATAAGCCCTCACCCGACCCCAGATCACGAAAAATGGAGACGCTACGGGTATCGGAAAATGGCACGTTTTTTTTTTTTTTTTTTTTTAGCAAAGTTTGGAATTTTTTTTTACCACTTAGATAAAAAATAACCTAGTCATGTTAGGTGTCTATGAACTCGTAATGACCTAGAGAATCATAATGGCAGGCTAGTATTAGCATTTAGTGAACCTAGCAAAAAAGCCAAACAAAAAACAAGTGTGGGATTGCACTTTTTTTGCAATTTCACCGCACTTGGAATTTTTTTCCCGTTTTCTAGTAAAAGACATGGTAAAACCAATGGTGTCGTTCAAAAGTACAACTTGTCCCGCAAAAAATAAGCCCTCATATGACCATATTGACGGAAAAATAAAAAAGTTATGGCTCTGGGAAGGAGGGAAGCGAAAAACGAACACGCAAAAATGAAAAAGGGCGGCGACTTGAAGGGGTTAAAACTAATATAGCTTGTGAATGCTTTTTGCAGCCATACAAGGGTCTTTCAGTTCTTGTTTGAGAGATTTTTTCCATTCTTCCTCGAAAAATTCTTGCAGTTCTGTGTGATTCCTGGGTCGTCTTGCATGCACTGCTATTTTGAGGTCTAGCAACAGATTTTCAGTGATGTTCTGATCAGGGGACTGTGAGGGCCATTGTAAAACCTTCAGCTTGCGCCTTTTGAAGTAGTCTATTGTGGATTTTGACATGTGTTTAGGATCATCATCCATTTGTAGAAGCCATGCTCTTTTCAAATTCTGCTTTTTTACATATTTGCATCAAGAATTTGTTGAAATTTTATTGAATCTATTCTTCCCTCTACCTGTGAAATATTCCCTGTTATGACCTGGTGGTCAGGACAATAATGGTCCTGGTGGTTACGAGCACACGGAATGACCTGATAGTTACTGATAATAAAGGACGAGCTCTGGGACGTGGGAACTCTGCTGACCACAATCCCTAATCCTATCAAACACACTAGAAATAGCCGTGGATTGCGCCTAACGCTCCCTATGCAACTCGGCACAGCCTAAGGAACTAGCTAGCCCTGAAGATAGAAAAATAAAGCCTACCTTGTGTCACGATATGGTATGAAATATCATATAAGTTTAGTTGCTCGTCAGCTCATGAGGTGGGCTAAACCCCCCCTTCACTAGCTGACTCTACTTGTTTCTCTCTGGGCTACGGACTGTATGCTAGAAGGGGGTTTTATTGCTCTGGGGTTGTAAATTCCAGGCTCAGAGGAAAGTCCCTCACCCCTCCCACATTCTCTAGTTCAAACTGGAAAAGTGGCTCCAAGATTCAGGAAAGATTCTTTGTTTAGTTTTTGTTAGATATTAGGCAAACGATTTAAGCTAGGAACATGAAAATATATATTCGTAGTCTCACTCGGTGTATCTACACATCCCATGAATCTCGGGTTTCTAACTCTGTCTGGTAAAGAAGTAGGGTTTTCTCTGTAAATATGTATCCCAGATAGGACATATTTGATCTCATTAGAATGCTCACGTTAATCCGAGATGAATGATAGGTTTGGTCTGACTCTGACATGTTTTGTAGTGAAGTTATAGAAATTAGAGAGAATAGTTTAAAGTTTAGGCAGAATGTAGAGAGAGGAGGGTCTGGATAAGCCAGCCCTTCTGTGATGTCAAAGCCTTAAGGTATTAAGTTTGTGGCAGGAGCCCCAGCTCACTCTCTTCTGCTGATTACTCCTGCTGCTAGATTTCTTCCTGACTTCTTGTCCTCTCCTGAAGCCAGCAGCATCCCATGGACTGGGATATATGGAAACTGCCCTAGCCTGATTGCCTGCAATGCTTTTAACATGTGAGTGTTATCTTTTCTCATTTATTCCCTTTATGTTATAATTACCCTTGTACATATTTGCAATTGTCTCATTTGTAACTTCTTTATAAAATATTTTTGGTAAAGCACTGCCTAATTAATTTCAATGGAATATACTATTATATATTAGTTCGTTCATCCATGCTCTAAACTTACCCAGTCTTCTGAAGTGAAATATGCTACTGTTACTGTTGTGTTGGGTTAGCTTCAGACCCGTTTAATCGAAGCTGGTGGCAGCGAAAGTGCGCTGACTGTTGGATTATGCTGAAGCAACTGCGGGTTTGATAATTATTGTTCCTGCCTGAGTGGGAGTAGTTATCGTGTCGCTGCAGCGTGCCCAATAGCCAGTACATAGCAGGCAGCCTTTCTGGCGACTAATTACCCAGGGTGCAGTACCTAATCTGACCTGAGAGTAAGGGGGGCGCCAGAGAGCTGCAAGTGTTAAGTGGAACTGTAAGCGGGATATACATAAATCCCTGCAGTTCGTGGTATATAGAAAAGCAGTGGGATACCTAGAATAAGCCCCTGCTGTAAACTAAGAGGTCAATAGCCTTGTGTGTGGTTTTTCATCACATCGTGGAGTGGAGGGATAACTAAGATAAGCCCCCCTGCACATGTGATAGCCGTCTGTTGGCCTAAAGTCACCTCAATCCGTGACGTAGGGGTGACGGTCACGGTGGGAATCCTGACCCATTGGTGACAGCGGTCAGGGGGAATCGTGACAATTGGTGGCAAGGCGGTGGGATATCTTAGAGCATTAGTGATTTGGTTTGAGTAATCATTCCTCTCACTAAAAACTTGCAGAAAGTTCTTGCGAGGACTCTGCGCAAATAAGTTTGGAGAACGAACTCAGTGCTTTTTAGTTGTGAGACAATTGTGTACGGGTAATTATCCCCTCCCTTTCTCTTTGTTTTTCTATCCTATCTTTTATTTGGCAACCATGGCTGCGAAAGGGGAAGCCTGGTACAACCAGCAGAAGAAGGACTTTCTTGCTGGGATATGCACGTGCCATGGCCTGAACCCCCAGAGCAAGACCAAGGCTCAAATGGTCGCTGAACTGGTGCAATTTGAAGCAGACCAAGCCAGGCCACAGAGCCCAGAGGCCGCAGAAGCCAGCACGAGCGAACATGGTGCTGCAGCAGAGGTCCAACCACTGAATACGGGCCCTACTGGCAACCAGGGGGGTGCAGACCTCCTCCTGCAGCTGGCTCTGCAACAATGCTCCGCAGATGACCTAGAGAGGCGTCTGCAGCTGATCCAGCAATACCAGGAGCGAGCCGAGCAAGAGGCCCAGGCCCAGCGAGCCGAGAGAGAGGCCCGAGCCGAGCGGGAGGCTGAGAGAGCCGAGCGACAAGCCCAGCGAGCACATGAACTGGAGATGCTCCGGCAGGGGGGGATGCCCTCCACCGCCCAGAGACGTGAGCCCAGCAGCGCTCAGATACCTAAGCCCCGGCCCGATCACTTTCCTGTTATGGAGAAGGACGGGGACTTGGACACTTTTCTGCGGGCCTTTGAGAAAGCCTGCAGGCAGTACCAGCTGCCTACAGATGAATGGGCCCGATACCTGACACCAGGGCTGAGAGGTAAAGCTCTGGAGGCGTTTGCTGCCCTCCCTCAAGAACAAGATGGTGACTATGAGGCTATCAAAAAGGCTCTGATAGCCAAGTACCAGCTTACACCCGAGGTGTACCGTAGAAAGTTCCGGACCCTCCAACGTGGCCCACACGACAGTTACAGTGATGTGGTGCATGGACTGGGGACTCACTTTGACCAGTGGACCCAAGGACTGTCAGTGACCACCTTTGCACAGCTGCGAGACCTGATGATCAAAGACCAGTTCTTTCATCTTTGCCCAGCTGAGGTGCGACAGTTCGTGATGGACAGAGAACCCAAAGACGTGACGAAAGCAGCGCAGATTGCTGATGCCTATGAGGCCAACCGTAGATCGGAAGGGCGGAAGCCAGTCACCACCAGCTGGAGAGGGGGTAAGCCTGCAACCAACGCCAGTACCCCTGCCAGCCAACACACCAGAGGTCCTGGCCCCGTGGCCAACAGCACCAGACCGACCACCGAACCTCGCACGTGTTACACCTGCCGTCAGACTGGTCATATCAGTCTCTCCTGCCCAACCAAGCAGAAGAACACCCAAGCCAAGGCCCCAGGGCCTAATGCAGCAGTTCTTTTGGTGGGTGGTGTGGTTGGGAGGGTGTGTGACAACGTACAGCACGTCACTGTGGGAGGCCATGTTGCTACAGGCCTCAAGGACACCGGGGCTGAACGAACCCTCATCCGACCCGAACTGGTGGCCCCTGAAGAAATCATTCCGGGGAAAACCCTAACTGTCACTGGGATTGGGGGCATCAGCTGTCCCTTACCGATGGCCCGGGTTTTTATTGATTGGGGTGCTGGGAGCGGGGTGAAGGAAGTGGGGCTGTCGGATAATTTGCCCACTGATGTTTTGTTGGGGACTGATTTGGGGAGGATGTTTGCATACTACGTCCCTGACACCCCTCCCCAATCTACTAATGAGGGTAAAGTTAACCCTGATGATGATGATGATGGGAGATCGCATGTGTTACCTGACCATGCTTTATCTTGTAATGATGCATCTATTAACCATTTTTTTCCTAGGATTGATGGTGAAAATGTTGTACCTGTGCCAGCTGAACCTGATAATGATTTTTCTGTGAAGGTTAATGTGTCCATAGGTACAGGCGTGCCCAGCCACGTCGCTCTGCGGAGTGAGACGGCTGAGGAACCCCTAACAGGGGCAAGTGTCGGTGCTACCGGAAATGGGGAGATGCATGGGAACCGTGAGGAAGGTGATGCCATGAAAGTGACCAGTGCCACCGAGGAAGGTAACTGGCCCATAAGTAGCACTGCCCCTGAAGTGTTGGGGGTGGATGGGGAGGTAGAGCCCAGAGCAGCGCCGGCTGATGGGACTGTAGAAACCCCCGGGGAGACAGCCTACGTAGCTGCTGTCACCCGCAGTCAGAGTGCCCGGAACGCAGATAACTGTCAGCCTTCCGGACCCTCCTCAGTCACCACTGTGACTGAACCAGAGGTGGACCCAGAGCAGGTCCAAGAGGGTTCCCGTGGGGAAGGGACCCTGACGTCGCTTCTGGCTTCCCCTAGCCAGGAGTTTCAGGCCGCTCTGCACACAGATGCGAGCCTAGAGAGTTTGAGACAACTTGCCGGGACGCCCTTCTCCGAGACTGATAAGGAGAAGGTGTTCTGGGAACAAGGAAGGTTGTACCGGGAGACAGTACCCGGAGAATCACAAAAGGAGTGGTTGAGGGAAAGACAGCTGGTCGTCCCGCAGCAATTCCGGGGTGAGTTGTTGCGGATTGCCCATGAGATCCCGCTAGCTGGACACTTGGGGATCAGCAAAACTAAGGCCCGGCTGTCTCAACACTTCTATTGGCCTAAGATGGGGACAGATGTGTCAAACTACTGCCGCTCCTGTATCACTTGTCAAAGAGTGGGGAAGGCGGGGCCTGCTCTTAAGGCTCCCCTGATCCCTTTGCCAGTGATAGAGGAGCCTTTCCAGAGGATCGCGGTGGACATTGTGGGCCCGCTGGCCGTCCCCAGCAGCTCTGGAAAGCAATATATCCTTACTGTGGTAGACTACGCTACAGGCAGTAGCTCTGTCGTCAACTAGGGCAGATAAGGTGGCGGATGCCCTGTTGGCCATCTTTTCACGTGTAGGGTTTCCCAGGGAAATGCTTACTGATCAAGGGACCCAATTTATGTCTCGCCTAATGGAGGCTCTCTGTAAGAGAATGCAGGTGAAGCACCTGGTATCGAGTGCGTATCACCCACAGACCAATGGCCTGTGTGAACGCTTCAATGGTACCCTCAAACAGATGCTACGCATGCTGGTTGAGACTCAAGGGCGCGACTGGGAGCGGTACCTCCCACACCTGCTGTTCGCTTACCGAGAGGTTCCGCAGGCCTCGACGGGGTTCTCCCCCTTCGAGCTCCTGTACGGCAGGCGAGTTCGGGGACCCCTTGGGTTGGTAAGAGAATCCTGGGAAGAGGATCCGAACCCTTCTGAAGTGTCCCTAGTGGAGTATGTCATGCGCTTCTGTGACAAGATGCAGACCTTGACGCAGTTGGTGCATGACAACATGACGCAGGCTCAGGCTGATCAGAAGCACTGGTACGACCAGAACGCCCGGGAGCGGACCTACCACGTGGGTCAAAAGGTGTGGGTGCTGGTCCCCGTACCAACGGATAAGCTTCAGGCAGCCTGGGAGGGCCCGTACGTCGTCCACCAACAGCTCAACCCGGTCACGTACGTGGTCACGCTTGACCACGCTCGGGGTAGGCGAAAGGCCTTTCACGTCAACATGATGAAGGCTCATCACGAACGTGAACCTTTCGTCCTACCGGTCTGCAGCTTACCCGAAGACGGGGAGGAAGACACCCTCCTGGACTTGCTGGCCCAAGCCAAGGCCAATGGGTCCATCGAGGATGTGGAGGTAAGCGCCTTGTTAACTGAACCCCAGCGGGTGCAGTTGCAAACCACACTGGAACCCTTCTGGGGCGTATTCTCCAACCGACCTGGGAGGACTGAGTTAGCAGTCCACGAGGTGGACACCGGGAATCACGCCCCACTACGGCGAACACCCTATCGAATCTCTGACCAGGTGCAGCAGACTATGCGCCAAGAGATCGATGAGATGTTACAGCTGGGGGTGATTCGACGGTCAAAGAGCGCGTGGGCATCACCTGTAGTTCTCGTGCCAAAGAAGGACCGGACCACCCGGTTCTGCGTGGACTACAGGGGGCTCAACGCCATCACAGCCTCGGATGCGCACCCAATGCCGCGCATGGAGGAGCTGCTTGAGAAGTTAGCTGGCGCAGATTACCTAACAATAATGGATCTGAGTCGAGGATACTGGCAGATTCCCCTGAGCCCCGAGGCGCAGGAAAAGTCCGCCTTTATCACACCCTTTGGACTGTACGAGTCCACGGTCATGCCCTTCGGCATGAAGAATGCCCCTGCCACTTTCCAGCGGATGGTCAACCTCCTGCTTCAGGGACTGGAGACGTACGCCGTGGCGTACTTGGATGACATTGCCATCTTCAGTCCCTCCTGGAAGGAACACCTGCAGCATCTCGAGGAGGTGCTCAGGCGAATTCACCAAGCAGGACTGACTATCAAGCCGGGAAAGTGTCAGATGGGCATGAGGGAGGCTCACTACCTGGGGCACCGGGTAGGCGGGAACACCCTGAAGCCAGAGCCTGACAAAGTGGGAGTGATCGTGAACTGGCCCACTCCCGTGACCAAGAAACAGGTGATGTCCTTCTTGGGCACTGCAGGGTACTATAGGCGCTTCGTAAAGCACTATAGTAGCCTGGCAAAACCTTTGACGGACCTCACCAGGAAGAAGCTACCTCACATTGTCAACTGGACAGATGGCTGTGAGGGGGCCTTCCAGGCGTTGAAAACCGCACTGTGCAACGCCCCTGTGTTGAAAGCAGTCGACAGCAGTCGACCGTTCTTGGTGCAGACCGACGCCAGCGAGTTTGGCCTTGGTGCTGTGCTCAGCCAGGTTGACTCGGAGGACCAAGAGCACCCCGTGTTATACCTGAGCCGGAAACTTTTGCCGAGGGAAGTGGCCTACTCCACAATTGAGAAGGAGTGCCTGGCCATAGTCTGGGCCCTGCAGCGCTTGCAGCCCTACTTGTATGGTCACACTTTCACTGTGGTGACCGACCACAACCCTCTTCGCTGGCTAAACGCCATGTGTGGAACCAACGGCAGGTTGCTACGCTGGAGCCTTGCCCTTCAGCAGTTTGACTTCACCATTGAACATAAAACGGGCAAAGAGCATGGGAATGCAGATGGACTCTCCCGCCAGGGTGAACCTACTGAGGTGCCCATGGAGGCATACCGTGGGGTACTGCCTCCCTAGCGCACACCAAAAGGGGGAGGTGTCACGATATGGTATGAAATATCATGTAAGTTTAGTTGCTCGTCAGCTCATGAGGTGGGCTAAACCCCCCCTTCACTAGCTGACTCTACTTGTTTCTTTCTGGGCTACGGACTGTATGCTAGAAGGGGGTTTTATTGCTCTGGGGTCGTAAATTCCAGGCTCAGAGGAAAGTCCCTCACCCCTCCCACATTCTCTAGTTCAAACTGGAAAAGTGGCTCCAAGATTCAGGAAAGATTCTTTGTTTAGTTTTTGTTAGATATTAGGCAAACGATTTAAGCTAGGAACATGAAAATATATATTCGTAGTCTCACTCGGTGTATCTACACATCCCATGAATCTCGGGTTTCTAACTCCGTCTGGTAAAGAAGTAGGGTTTTCTCTGTAAATATGTATCCCAGATAGGACATATTTGATCTCATTAGAATGCTCACGTTAATCCGAGATGAATGATAGGTTTGGTCTGACTCTGACATGTTTTGTAGTGAAGTTATAGAAATTAGAGAGAATAGTTTAAAGTTTAGGCAGAATGTAGAGAGAGGAGGGTCTGGATAAGCCAGCCCTTCTGTGATGTCAAAGCCTTAAGGTATTAAGTTTGTGGCAGGAGCCCCAGCTCACTCTCTTCTGCTGATTACTCCTGCTGCTAGATTTCTTCCTGACTTCTTGTCCTCTCCTGAAGCCAGCAGCATCCCATGGACTGGGATATATGGAAACTGCCCTAGCCTGATTGCCTGCAATGCTTTTAACATGTGAGTGTTATCTTTTCTCATTTATTCCCTTTATGTTATAATTACCCTTGTACATATTTGCAATTGTCTCATTTGTAACTTCTTTATAAAATATTTTTGGTAAAGCACTGCCTAATTAATTTCAATGGAATATACTATTATATATTAGTTCGTTCATCCATGCTCTAAACTTACCCAGTCTTCTGAAGTGAAATACGCTACTGTTACTGTTGTGTTGGGTTAGCTTCGGACCCGTTTAATCGAAGCTGGTGGCAGCGAAAGTGCGCTGACTGTTGGATTATGCTGAAGCAACTGCGGGTTTGATAATTATTGTTCCTGCCTGAGTGGGAGTAGTTATCGCGTCGCTGCAGCGTGCCCAATAGCCAGTACATAGCAGGCAGCCTTTCTGGCGACTAATTACCCAGGGTGCAGTACCTAATCTGACCTGAGAGTAAGGGGGGCGCCAGAGAGCTGCAAGTGTTAAGTGGAACTGTAAGCGGGATATACATAAATCCCTGCAGTTCGTGGTATATAGAAAAGCAGTGGGATACCTAGAATAAGCCCCTGCTGTAAACTAAGAGGTCAATAGCCTTGTGTGTGGTTTTTCATCACATCGTGGAGTGGAGGGATAACCAAGATAAGCCCCCCTGCACATGTGATAGCCGTCTGTTGGCCTAAAGTCACCTCAATCCGTGACGTAGGGGTGACGGTCACGGTGGGAATCCTGACCCATTGGTGACAGCGGTCAGGGGGAATCGTGACACCTTGCCTCAGAGAAATTCCCCAAAGGAAAAGGCAGCCCCCCACATATAATGACTGTGAGTAAAGATGAAAATACAAACACAGAGATGAAATAGATTTAGCAAAGTGAGACCCGACTTACTGAACAGACCGAGGATAGGA
The DNA here is from genome assembly GCF_032444005.1 of Ranitomeya imitator. Classification (NCBI taxonomy): domain Eukaryota; kingdom Metazoa; phylum Chordata; class Amphibia; order Anura; family Dendrobatidae; genus Ranitomeya; species Ranitomeya imitator. The sequence goes on along the minus strand of NC_091285.1, from coordinate 395,815,687 downwards.
AAGGTTACTCTGCGGTCAGCACAAAAACCTACAAAAAGACCACGCAGAGGGCGCAAAAAAGACCCTCCGCACCGACTCACGGTGCGGAGGCGCTCCCTCTGTGTCCCAGAGCTTCCAGCAAGCAAGACAACAATAAAAATAGCAAGCTGGACAGAAAAATAGCAAACCAAAGAAATACAAGCTGGAACTTAGCTTCTGCTGGGAAGACAGGTCACAAGAACGATCCAGGAGTGAACTAGACCAATACTGGAACATTGACAGGTGGCATGGAGCAAAGATCTAAGTGGAGTTAAATAGAGCAGCCAGCTAACGAATTAACCTCGTCACCTGTGGAAGGAAACTCAGAAACACCCACCAGAGGAAGTCCATGGACAGAACCAGCCGAAGTAGCATTCATGACCACAGGAGGGAGCCCGACAACAGAATTCACAACAGTACCCCCCCTTGAGGAGGGGTCACCGAACCCTCACCAGAGCCCCCAGGCCGACCAGGATGAGCCAAATGAAAGGCACGAACCAGATCGGCAACATGAACATCAGAGGCAAAAACCCAGGAATTGTCTTCCTGACCATAACCCTTCCACTTGACCAGGTACTGGAGTTTCCGTCTCGAAACACGAGAATCCAAAATCTTCTCCACCACATACTCCAACTCCCCCTCAACCAACACCGGGGCAGGAGGATCAACGGATGGAACCACAGGCGCCACGTATCTCCGCAATAACGACCTATGGAACACATTATGGATGGCAAAAGAAGCAGGAAGGGCCAAACGAAATGACACAGGATTGATAACCTCAGAAATCTTATACGGACCAATGAAACGAGGCTTAAACTTAGGAGAGGAAACCTTCATAGGAACATAACGAGACGACAACCAAACCAAATCCCCAACACGAAGTCGGGGACCCACACAGCACCGGCGGTTAGCGAAACGTTGAGCCTTCTCCTGGGACAATGTCAAATTGTCCACCACATGAGTCCAAATCTGCTGCAACCTATCCACCACAGTATCTACACCAGGACAGTCCGAAGACTCAACCTGCCCTGAAGAGAAACGAGGATGGAAACCAGAATTGCAGAAAAACGGCGAAACCAAAGTAGCCGAGCTGGCCCTATTATTAAGGGCGAACTTAGCCAACGGCATAAAGGACACCCAATCATCCTGATCAGCAGAAACAAAGCATCTCAGATATGTTTCCAAAGTTTGATTAGTTCGTTCGGTTTGGCCATTTGTCTGAGGATGGAAAGCCGAGGAAAAAGACAAATCAATGCCCATCCTAGCACAAAAGATCGCCAAAACCTCGAAACAAACTGGGAACCTCTGTCAGAAACGATGTTCTCCGGGATACCATGTAAACGAATCACATGCTGGAAAAACAATGGCACCAAATCAGAGGAGGAAGGCAATTTAGACAAAGGTACCAAATGGACCATCTTAGAAAAGCGATCACAAACCACCCAAATGACCGACATCCCTTGAGAGACGGGGAGATCCGAAATAAAATCCATAGAAATATGCGTCCAGGGCCTCTTCGGGACCGGCAAGGGCAAAAGCAACCCACTGGCACGAGAACAGCAGGGCTTAGCCCGAGCACAAGTCCCACAGGACTGCACAAAAGAACGCACATCCCGTGACAAAGACGGCCACCAAAAGAATCTAGCCACCAAATCTCTGGTACCAAAGATTCCAGGATGCCCAGCCAACACTGAACAATGAATCTCAGAGATAACTCTACTAGTCCATCTATCAGGGACAAACAGTTTCTCCGCTGGGCAACGGTCAGGTCTATCAGCCTGAAATTTTTGCAGCACCCGCCGCAAATCAGGGGAGATGGCAGACAAAATTACCTCCTCTTTGAGAATACCCGCCGGCTCAGGAACATCCGGAGAGTCAGGCACAAAACTCCTTGACAGGGCATCAGCCTTCACATTCTTAGAGCCCGGAAGGTACGAAACCACAAAATCAAAACGGGAGAAAAATAACGACCATCTAGCCTGTCTCGGATTCAACCGTTTGGCAGATTCAAGATAAGTCAAATTCTTGTGATCTGTCAAGACCACCACGCGATGCTTGGCTCCTTCAAGCCAATGACGCCACTCCTCGAATGCCCACTTCATGGCCAACAACTCACGATTACCAACATCATAATTACGCTCAGCAGGCAAAAACTTTCTAGAAAAGAAAGCACATGGCTTCATCACCGAGCCATCAGAACTTCTCTGCGACAAAACAGCCCCTGCTCCAATCTCAGAAGCATCAACCTCAACCTGAAACGGGAGCGAAACATCTGGCTGGCACAACACAGGGGCAGAAGAAAAACGACACTTCAACTCCTGAAAAGCCTCTACAGCTGCAGAAGACCAATTGACCACATCAGCACCCTTCTTGGTCAAATCAGTCAATGGTTTAGCAACAGTAGAAAAATTAGCGATGAAGCGCCGATAAAAATTAGTAAAGCCCAGGAACTTTTGCAGGCTTTTCAGAGATGTCGGCTGAGTCCAATTGTAAATGGCCTGGACTTTAACAGGGTCCATCTCGATAGTAGAAGGGGAAAAAATGAACCCCAAGAATGAAACCTTCTGAACTCCAAAGAGACACTTTGACCCCTTCACAAACAAGGAATTCGCACGAAGAACCTGGAACACCATTCTGACCTGCTTCACATGAGACTCCCAATCATCCGAAAAGACCAAAATATCATCCAAATACACAACCAGGAATTTATCCAGGTACTCTAGGAAGATGTCATGCATAAAGGACTGAAATACTGATGGAGCAATGGAAAGCTCGAATGGCATAACCAGGTACTCAAAATGGCCCCCGGGCGTATTAAATGCTGTTTTCCATTCATCGCCTTGTTTTATACGCACAAGATTATACGCCCCTCGAAGATCTATCTTGGTGAACCAACTAGCCCCTTTAATACGAGCAAACAAATCATACAGCAACGGCAAAGGATACTGAAATTTGACTGTAATTTTATTAAGAAGGCGGTAATCAATACAAGGTCTCAAAGAACCATCCTTCTTGGCCACAAAAAAGAACCCTGCTCCTAACGGTGATGACGACGGGCGAATATGGCCTTTCTCCAAGGATTCCTTTATATAACTCCGCATAGCGGCGTGTTCTGGCACAGATAAATTGAACAATCGGCCCTTAGGAAACTTACTACCAGGAATCAAATTAATTGCACAATCGCAATCCCTATGAGGAGGTAGGGCACTGGCTTTGGGCTCATCAAATACATCCCGATAATCCGACAAAAACTCTGGAACTTCAGAAGGAGTGGAAGATGAAATAGACAAAAATGGAACATCACCATGTACCCCAGCTGGACACAGACATAGATTTCCAGTCCAATACTGGATTATGAACCTGTAGCCATGGCAACCTCAAAACGACCACAACCTGCAGATTATGCAACACCAGAAAGCGGATATCCTCCTGATGTGCAGGAGCCATGCACATGGTCAATTGGGTCCAGTACTGAGGCTTATTCTTGGCCAAAGGCGTAGCATCAATTCCTCTCAATGGAATAGGATACTGCAAGGGCTCCAAGAAAAAACCACAGCGCCTAGCATACTCCAAGTCCATCAAATTCAGGGCAGCGCCTGAATCCACAAATGCCATAACAGAATAGGATGACAAAGAGCAAATCAGAGTAATGGACAATAGAAATTTAGACTGTACCGTACCAATGGTGGCAGACCTAGGGAACCGCTTAGTGCGCTTAGGACAATCGGAGATAGCATGAGTGGAATCACCACAGTAAAAACATAGCCCATTCTGACGTCTGTGTTCTTGCCGTTCAGTTCTGGTCAAAGTCCTATCACATTGCATAGGCTCAGGCCCATGCTCAGATAGTACCGCAAAATGGTGCACAGCTTTACGCTCACGCAAGCGTCGATCGATCTGAATGGCCAAGGACATAGACTCATTCAGACCAGCAGGCATGGGAAATCCCACCATGACATCCTTAAGGGCTTCAGAGAGACCCTTTCTGAAGATTGCTGCCAGGACACATTCATTCCACTGAGTGAGCACAGACCACTTTCTAAACTTCTGACAATATATCTCCGCTTCATCCTGACCCTGACACAGAGCCAGCAAGATTTTCTCTGCCTGATCCACTGAATTAGGTTCGTCATAAAGCAATCCAAGCGCCAGGAAAAACGCATCAACATCACGCAATGCCGGATCTCCTGGTGCAAGGGAAAATGCCCAGTCTTGAGGGTCACCACGTAACAAAGAAATAATGATCTTTACTTGTTGAACAGGGTCACCTGAGGAGCGAGGTTTCAAGGCAAGAAACAATTTACAATTATTTTTGAAATTCAAGAACTTAGATCTATCCCCAAAAAACAAATCAGGAATTGGAATCCTAGGCTCTGACATCGGATTCTGAACCACAAAATCTTGAATGTTTTGTACCCTTGTAGTGAGATTATCCATCCAAGAGGACAGACCTTGAATGTCCATGTTTACACCTGTGTCCTGAACCACCCAGAGGTAAAGGGGAAAAGAGAGACAAAACACACTGCAAAGAAAAAAAAATGGTCTCAGAACTTCTCTTATCCCTCTATTGAGATGCATTAGTACTTTTGGCCACCTGTACTGTTATGACCTGGTGGTCAGGACAATAATGGACCTGGTGGTTAAGAGCACACGGAATGACAAGCAAAGTGAGACCCGACTTACTGAACAGAACGAGGATAGGAAAGGTTACTTTGCGGTCAGCACAAAAACCTACAAAAAGACCACGCAGAGGGCGCAAAAAAGACCCTCCGCACCGACTCACGGTGCGGAGGCGCTCCCTCTGCGTCCCAGAGCTTCCAGCAAGCAAGACAACAATACAAATAGCAAGCTGGACAGAAAAATAGCAAACCAAAGAAATACAAGCTGGAACTTAGCTTCTGCTGGGAAGACAGGTCACAAGAACGATCCAGGAGTGAACTAGACCAATACTGGAACATTGACAGGTGGCATGGAGCAAAGATCTAAGTGGAGTTAAATAGAGCAGCCAGCTAACGAATTAACCTCGTCACCTGTGGAAGGAAACTCAGAAACACCCACCAGAGGAAGTCCATGGACAGAACCAGCCGAAGTACCATTCATGACCACAGGAGGGAGCCCGACAACAGAATTCACAACAATTCCCCATCCCATTGGCTTCAAGACACCTCCAAAACATGATTGATCCACTCCCATGCTTAATGGTTGGCGAGATGTTCTTTTTCTGAAATACTGTGTCCTTTTTTCTCCACACATACCTTTGATCATTGTGGCCAAAGAGTTCTATTTTAACTTCATCGGTCTACAGGACTTGTTTCCACAATGAATGTATAGATTTTTTTTCCATACTTTTGACTATAAATTTTACGGTGAGAATGCAGGAGAGGTTTTCTTCTGATGACTCTCATGAAGGTTGTATTTGTGCAGGTGTCTCTGAACAGTAGAACAATGTGCCAGAACTCCAGATCTTGCTAAAACTTTCTGAAGGTCTCTTGCAGTCAAGCAGTGGTTTTGATTTTCCTTTCTAGCAATACTACGAGCAGGTCTCACAGAAATTTTGCTTCATCTTCCAGACCTTATCTTGCCCTCCACTGTTCCTATAAACTGACATTTCTTAGTTACATTTTGAACTTAGGAAAGGGCAACTTGAAAACTCTGTTCTATCTGCTTATAGCCTTCTCCTGCTTTGCTGGCCTCCACCATTTTCATTTTCAGACTGCTAGGCAGATGCTCAGAAGAACCGATGGCTGCTGTTTTTTTGGGCACAAGGTTAGAGAAGGCTGAGTTTTTATAAAGCTGGGAAATTTTTTTTACCTGGCCTTTTCTAACGGTGATAGTGAACAAGCCATAACTCTAACGGGCTAAGTGAGGTCTGAAAAATTGGTCAACGTTATCTCTGAGCATACAAATCTCCAAGATTGCCCAAACATTTGCATAAGCCGAATTTCCTTTTGGTAATGTTTAAAATGTAAAAAATGAGAAAATATATATATTTTTTCCTAAAATACAAAGGAAATGTGTCCTCTTTATCTTTAGGCCTTTTGGAGATAATTTCATCTTCAACTTGCTTAACTGTTCACAATAACAGTAATTTTGACCAGGGGTGCCCAAACTTTTACATGCCACTGTAGCATAGCCACGTAGTATATAGCATAGCCACGTAGTATATAACAGCCACTTAGTATATAGCAGCCACTTAGTACCTAACACTGCCCACGTAGTATATAACACAGCCCACGTAGTATATAACACAGCCCACGTAGTATATAACACTGCCCACGTAGTATATAACACTGCCCACGTAGTCTATAGCACAGCCCATGCAGTGTATAACACAGCCCACATAATATAACACAGCCCACGTAGTATATAACACTGCCCACGTAGTATATAACACTGCCCACGTAGTATATAGCACAGCCCATGCAGTCTATAATACAGCCCACGCAGTATATAACACTGCCCACGTAGTATATAGCACAGGCCATGCAGTGTTTAACGCAGCCCACGCAGTATATAACACTGCTCACGTAGTATATAACACTGCCCACTTAGTATATAGCAGCCATGTAGTATATAACATTTCCCATGTAGTATGTAGCAGCCACGTAGTATATAATACAGCCCAAGTACTATGTAGCAGTGTGGACACCATATCGCCGTTAAAAAAAAAAATAGTTATATACTCACCTTCCGTCGGCCCCCGGATGCAGGCAAGGCGTTCAGCGATGCTCCTCGCAACGTTACGGTCCCAAGAATGTATTGCGGTCTCACGAGATGACGTAGCGGTCTCGCGAGAGCGCTACGTCATCATCTCGTGAGACCGCAATGCATGGCCCGTAATACATGGCTCAAAGCATCGTGAGAAGCGGGAAAGGCCCCAGAAGGTGAGTATATCACGATTTTTTTTAAAATTATTTTTAACATTAGATCTTTATACTATTGATGCTGCATAGGCAGCATCAATAGTAAAAAGTTCATCACATAGGGTTAATAGCAGCGTTAACAGACTGTGTTACACCGCTTTATGCCACAGTGTAACACAGTTGGTTTAACGGACTGCTACAACGCTATGTGGGCGGTGGGCGCTGGCTGGTGCATACACAGCATCAATAGTAAAAAGTTGGCCACACAGGGTTAATAGCTGCGTTAATGGAGTGCGTTACACCGCAGTCCATTAACGCTGGCATTAACCCTGTGTGAGGGCTGACTGGAGGGGAGTATGTATGGAGCGGGCACTGAGTGCGGGGAGGATGGAGCGGCCATTTGCCGCCGGACTGTGCCCGTCGCTGATTGGTCGTGGCTGTTTTGCCGCGACCAATCAGTGACTTGGATTTCCATGACAGACAGAGGCCGCCACCAATGAATATCTGTGACAGAAAGACAGACAGAAAGACAGACAGACAGATGGAAGTGACCCGTAGACAATTATATAGTAGATACATAGATGTTTCTATCCATATACAGTATCTATCTGGCTAATTTCACACATAAGGGTTTTGCCGTCAGACACAATCCGGCAAGTTTTGAAAAAAAAAGATCGTTTTTTTTTCTGCTGGATCCGTTTTTTCTCATAGAGTTAAATTAGCACCGGATTGCGCCTGATGGCCACACGTTTCATCCGTTTTTTGCCCGATCTGTCAAAAAAGCTGTTTCTGCCGGACGGAAAACACATACAGAGGAACTGTTTTTCTGTCCGGCGAAAAAACGCACAGCGACGGATCCGGCGAAAAACGTATGAAACTGAGATGTTAAATGATGAATCCAGCCTCCAAATCCGTTTTTTCATGCATGTTTCTATTAAAATCATGCACATTTTCCGTTGGCTCTCTTTTTTTAAAAAAAAACCGGATCAGTTTCATCAGTTTTTCACTATTTGCAACGGATCCTTTTTTAAAAATTTCGCTGGATCCTGCCTCACGGAAATAAACTGATGTATGAAAGTAGCCTAACTATCCATATATCTATCTACATCTATCAATCTCATTCCTTCTATCTATCTCTCTATCTATCTATCTACTTATCTATCTCAGGCCCGCGTCACACTTGGCGTAGGAAAATACGGTCCGTTTTTTACTGGCGCAATACGCATAAATGTTCCCAAAACAGTGTTCTATATGTAATCTGTTGGCAAGGTTGGCAAGACTTTCATTGGCGGAATTTTTGCGCAATACGCTGACAAACGCAGCATGCTGCAATTTTCTACGCCCGTAAAATGCGGCTTCGAAATATACAGCAGATAGGAGCTGCCCCATAAAGAATCATTGGTCCGTGTGCAATGCATTGTTTTTGCGCCTCTCATACGTCCGTAAAACTCTCATTCTTTCTATCTATCTGTCTGTCTATCTATCTGTCTGTCAATCTGTGTGTAATGGAGTGTGGGTTGGACAAGAAATTACATCACAAATCTTTTTTTTTTTTTTAATAATAGATCTTTATTTAGCTTTCAAAAACGCATACAAATCCGCATGTAAAAAACGCATCAATAAACGCATCAAAAACGCAGCAAAAACGTGACAAAACTGCACCTGCTTTTTCTGGCAAGAGAGGGAAGAATCTGCAGCAGAAATTCCTAAGGCTAATCCGCAACGTTTGCGCATACCCATATACAGTACAGCTACTGTATATACCAGTACTGCGTATATAGTGAAACGCACAGTCACCTTTGAAGCCCAGCCACAGATTGTGTTTCAACAAAGTGTCATGATGGCAGATCCCTTGCTGCAATAGCAACCCAGCCATGTTATGCTTGTTTTCCCTGTATCTTCTCCCCCCTCCATCTCTTCTTTGATTGACAGCTCTGGCTTCATAGAGTCATAGAAAGGTGGGATAGATGAAGACAAGCAGTCCATTTAACAGCATAACAACCGCTCGAGGAGTAGTGCTGCTTGTTTAAAAAAAATAAAAACTCTGCCTTCAAATATCTAACATTCATTTAAAGTAGCGGACAGAGGTGTAAATGGCCAATGTCCTATAAATGTATTCCATTTGTGAAAATATTGCACAAAATAATCTGGCAGAAGACACAGACATTTCACACAAATCTGAGAATGTGGCCTATGGGATTTTACAGATAACATTATCACTCCACGTCACACAGTGCAGATACAGAATAATATTTACATCCAGGCACTTATGCTGACGTCTCATCTGATTAGAGTAGTTTTTTGCTGTTTCTTCTCCACTGGTCAGACCTTCATGTCAACATCTCCCAGCCACAACTCGTCTTGTCACGATGATCGACACTGCCCTAAAAATAACAAGGTCACTTACATTGTATACATACATGTGCCTCCCCTGCACTGCACCCCTGACTACAGATATGTACCCCACCATTAATATACTACTAGCCACACACTAATTATTATTATTATTTATTTATATAGCACCATTGATCCCATGGTGCTTTACATGAGAAGGGGTTAGATACAAGTTACAGATATTACTTACAGTAAACAAACTAACAATGACAGACTGATACAGAGGAGCGAGGACCCTGCCTTTGCGGGCTTACATTCTACAGGATTATGGGGAAGGAGACAGTAGGTTGAGGGTTGCAGGAGCTCCGGTGTTGGTGAGGCGGTAGCTTCGGTAGTGATGAGGCGGCAGCGGGGTCAGTGCAGGCTGTAGGCTTTCCTGAAGAGATGAGTTTTCAGGTTCCGTCTGAAGGATCCGAATGTGGTTGATAGTCAAACGTGTTGGGGCAAAGAATTCCAGAGGATGGGGGATATTCGGGAGAAGTCTTGGAGGATGGAGCGAATAAGTGTGGAGGAGAGAAGGAGGTCTTGGGAGGACCGGAGATCACGTGAGGGAAGATATCGGGAGATTAGTTCAGAGATATATGGAGGAGACAGGTTATGGATGGCTTTGTAGGTCAGTATTAGTAATTTGAACTGGATACACTGAGGAAATGGGCGCCAGTGAAGAGATTTGCAGAGGGGGGAAGCAGAGGAGAGAGATAAATTAGTCGGGCAAATAATGACCGCCCACTCCAAATACTTTTGCACCATGCGGACATGCCAATCAGCAACTGAGATCCGCCTCCTGAACCTACATGGTGGGGAAAAAAAGGAAGCAGCTCTGCCTCCACAGGAGAGAGTGGGAAAGGGACGAGGATGCGGCAAAGAATGTGGAGGACTACATGGCGAGCAGCCCGGACCTGGAGCATGGGGTGGAAGTTGAGGGCTCCCCCAGCCACCATGATGGAAGGCACGGCAAGCCGTTTACAGAAGTCTCAGAGTTCCTGCAAGAAGGAGTGGAGGAGCTGAGCGACCAACTCCTGCGGATGCTGCTGAGTGCCGAGACCAGATGGAAGGCGACACTAGGAGTAAAGCTGCAGGAGCAGCGTCCGATCCGGAGGCACCTGATTCCAGCGGAGGAGACTGGCACCGGAGACACTGCAGTGGCAGGTAGGGAAACTGACCCTGCCCCGGTAGCCGAGAAACTCGTAGTGGGCCCGCTATCTGCACTACCACACTATGGATCCGGATGGATTCAGATACTGGGAGAATGGGACCAGGCCACGGGGATGGAGAACTTCATGAGAGCCTCGATCCAGCCCACCAGTATGCCAGGCGAGATATACGCCAAAAAGACAGTGTATCACTGTGTGAACCCTGGGACAGAGCTGATGGGGTTCCCTGAGATGGAAAGGAAAGAAGTAGTGGTCATGGAAGTCCTTAGCTGGGAGGAGTACCAACAGCAGCTCGCCTATAAGTGGGAGAAAAAGGACAAGGAGTACCAGGCTGGGCGCAAAGCCTTTGATGAATGGGATCTATGCGCTAAGGCTCAGGCCCGAAAAGACAAACATACATACCAGGCCCCGCTGAGGCAGGGCACTGTAGTAGCCTTCAAACTAAAAAGAGGCTGGGGGTTTATTAAGGAGCCAGGCCTGTACGCTGAGGTATTTGTCAACCAGAGAGACGTAGAATCTCACCTCAGAGAAGGACACCCGGACAGGTACCTGTATCCAGGGGATACTGTGACCTTTACTTGGCATTTTAGGGATAAGGGGTGGTATGCCTTAAATGTGAAGAAGCTCAGAGACTCTGCTGCTAATTTAAAGGGTACCAGACCTAAGACACCAGTAGCGCCACATAGTGCCAAAGTGGCCACCACCACTACTACTCCTACAGTGACACCAGCCTCTAAAGCCATTACAAAGACGACTGCACCAGTGATCACGTGTACCCAGGTCATGCAAACCCCTATTGCAGGACATGACTTGACTGTACATGAATACAAGGCACATGATGTCTACTTGTTACCAGGTATAACTTTGGCTCAAGATCTTCCCAGGCCAGGAAGCAACCAACGCCAAATATTACTTTGGAGACAGCAAAAGTAAATCAGAAGAACATGACTGTGCATACGTTGTCTGTTTAAAAGTTTTGTTTTACCTGACCAAGGTTTTTGCAGTAAAAAGTTTAAATGTTTAAAGGACATTTGGATCATGGACAAAGCATAGATAAAAGCTCATTTTGGACTTGAGTAAACTTTTAAAAAAAAATGTTTCTGTGATAACTATACACTGTGGGTGCAAGATTCAAGTAGTTCAAGCCATCTAAAGACATGTAATAAGATGCTAGGTAGAACGCATTTTTGATGAAAGCTCTTACTGTGTGGAAAAGTACAATTCTTCACAGCCTTCATGTCCTTGTTTAGCAATGAAGGTTTTTGTTCCTGCAGGAATATTGCAATTGGATGAAAGCCATGAAGTCCTGTAACACTGAACATTTCAATGCAAATCAGCTGGATTCAAGAGTCACATTTTCTATAATTCAATTCAGAGGCATTTAATGAATGAGTCTGTCATCTTCTTTGCAAAATTGAAGCTGTGGGATGTTGCCAAGTTTCATGCTACATTTTAACACTATTTAACAAAACAAAAACTGCCATAGAATGTGGACTTGAAGGTAAACCATAATTGGATAAAAGACTATGCATTCTCTGTGTTTGGCAAGATTTTTTTCCAACCATATTAAATATAATTCATAGAACTTATAAAAATGTTGTATCCTTTAACCCAATGTTCCACTAATATATTTTTATATACTGGGTAAGTGTATATGTACACGGTGCTTTTTTCAGGTGAATTCTGCCAAGAATCTGCATGAAAAAGCACAGCAAAAGCACCCCATAAAATGAGCATAGTGCACCGCAATGTCAAAATGATATTGCAGTGCACATGTTCTTATCTTAAGTCACTTCTTTTGGAAACAATGAAGTGATTAAAAGAAGTGGCATGTTCTATATTTGACAGTGAAATCTACTTACGGCAGAGCCGCTGCCAAAAAAAGACAATGTCGCTGACGAAGCTGCCTAAAGAAAACATCTGCTGGCGCTTTTTTGTATAGGCTTTGCCTGGGAAAACTCCTTGATGCCTGTGAGCATGTGCAGGGGAAGTATAGGTGCCTGTGAGCATGTGTAGGAGAAGCAGTACAGGTGCCTGTGAGCATGTGTAGAAGTACAGGTGCCTATGAACATGTCCAATAGAAACACAGGTGCCTGTGGGCATGTGCAGGGGAATTACAGTACCTGTGAGCATGTGCAGGAGAAGTACAGGTGCCTGTGAGCATGTGTAGGAAAAGTACTGGTGCCTTTGAGCATGTGCAGGAGAAGTACAGTTGCCTGTGCGCATGTACAGGAGAAGTACAGGTGCCTGTGAGCATGAGCAGGAGAATTACAGGTGCCTCTGAGCACGTGTAGGAAAAGTACTGGTGCCTTTGAGCATGTGCTGGAGAAGTACAGGTGCCTGTGAGCATGTGCAGAAGAAGTACAGGTGCCTGTGAGCATGTGCTAGAAAAATACAGATACCAGTGAGCATGTGCAGGAGAAATACAGGTGCCTGTGCGCATGTGCAATAGAAGTACAGGTGCTTGTGAGCATGTGTAGGAAAAGTACTGGTGCCTTTGAGCATGTTCAGGAGAAGTGCAGGTGCCTGTGAGCATATGCAGGAGAAGTACAGGTGCCTGTGAGCATGTGCAGGAGAAATACAGGTGCCAGTGAGCATGTGCAGGAGAAGTACAGGTGCCAATGAGCATGTGCAGGAGTACAGATGCCTGTGCGCATGTACAGGAGAAGTACAGGTACTGTGAGCATGATCAGAAGTACATGTGCCTGTGAGCATGTGTAGGAAAAGTACTGGTGCCTTTGAGCATGTGCAGGAGAAATACAGGTGCCTGTGCACATGTACTGGAGAAGTGCAGGTGCTTGTGAGCATGTGCAGGAGAAGTGCAGGTGCCTGTGAGCATGTGTAGGAAAAGTACTGGTGCCTTTGGGCATGTGCAGGAGAAATACAGGTGCCAGTGAGCATGTGCAGGAGAAGAACAGGTGCCTGTGAGCATGTGCAGAAGTACAGGTGCCTATGAGCATGAGCAGGAGAAGTACAGGTGCCTGTGAGCATGTGAAGGGCAAGTATAAATGCCTGTGAGCATGTGCAGCAGAAGTACAAGTGCCTGTGAGCATGTACAGGTGCCTGTGAGCATGTTCAGAAGTACAGGTGCCTGAGAGAATGTGCAGGAGAAGTACAGGTGCCTGTGAGCATGTGCAGGAGAAGTACATGTGCCTGTGAGCATGTGCAGGAGAAGTACAGATGCCTGTGAGCATGTGCAGGAGAAGTACAGGTGCCTGTGCACATGTACTGGAGAAGTACATGAGCTTGTGAGCATGTGCAAAAGAAGTACAGGTGCCTGTGAGCATGTGCAGGAGAAGTACAGGTGCCTGTGAGCATGTGCAGGAGAAGTACAGATGCCTGTGAGCATGTGCAGAAGTACAGGTGCCTGTGCACATGTACTGGAGAAGTACATGTGCTTGTGAGCATGTGCAGGAGAAGTACAGGTGCCTGTGAGCATGTGTAGGAAAAGTACTGGTGCCTTTGAGCATGTGCAGGAGAAGTACAGGTGCTTGTGAGCATGTGCAGGAGAAATACAGGTGCCAGTGAGCATGTGCAGGAGAAGCACAGGTGCCTGTGAGCATGTGCAGAAGTACAGGTGCCTGTGAGCATGTACAGGACATGTGTAAGTGCCTGTGAGCATGTGCAGCAGAAGTACAAGTGCCTGTGAGCATGTACAGGTGCCTGTGAGCATGTTCAGAAGTACAGGTGCCTGAGAGAATGTGCAGGAGAAGTACAGGTGCCTGTGAGCATGTGCAGAAGAAGTACATGTGCCTGTGAGCATGTGCAGGAGAAGTACAGATGCCTGTGAGCATGTGCAGGAGAAGTACAGGTGCCTGTGCACATGTACTGGAGAAGTACATGTGCTTGTGAGCATGTGCAAAAGAAGTACAGGTGCCTGTGAGCATGTGCAGGAGAAGTACAGGTGCCTGTGAGCATGTGCAGGAGAAGTACAGATGCCTGTGAGCATGTGCAGGAGAAGTACAGGTGCCTGTGAGCATGTGTAGGAAAAGTACTGGTGCCTTTGAGCATGTGCAGGAGAAGTACAGGTGCTTGTGAGCATGTGCAGGAGAAATACAGGTGCCAGTGAGCATGTGCAGGAGAAGCACAGGTGCCTGTGAGCATGTGCAGAAGTACAGGTGCCTGTGAGCATGTACAGGACAAGTATAAGTGCCTGAGAGCATGTGCAGCAGAAGTACAAGTGCCTGTGAGCATGTACAAGAGCCTGTAAGTATGTTCAGAAGTACAGGTGCCTGTGAGCATGTGCAGGAGAAGTACATGTGCCTGTGAGCATGTGCAGGAGAAGTACAGGTGCCTGTTAGCATGTGCAGGGGAAGAAAAGTTCCTGTGAGCATGTGCAGTAGAAGTACAGGTGCATGGGAGCATGTGCAGGAGAAGTACAAGTGCCTATGAGCATGTGCAGAAGTATAAGTGCCTGTGAGCATGTGCAGGAGAAGCACAGGAGCTTGTGAGAATATACAGAAGAAATACTGGTGCCTGTAAGCATGTTCAGCAGAAGTACAGGTACCTGTGAGCATGTGCAGAAGAACTACAAGTGCCTGTAAGCATGGACAGGAGAAGAACAGTTGCCTATGAGCATGTCCAGGAGAAGCACAGGTGTCTGTAAGCATGTACAGGAGAAGTGGAGGTGCCTGTGAGCATGTGCAGAAGAAGCTCCTCCTCTCTGACTTCACAAGTAGGAAGATATGCTTCCCTAAAAACACTGCAGATACCAGTGGTGCTGAGGCAAAAAAGAGGCCACTCGAATTTCTGAGCATCTTAAGTTTCGTTGTACAGCTTATCTCTAGGTCACATCAGAGGAGCTTCTCCTGCACATGCTCACTGGTTACTGTCCCACATTCTAGGACAAGTTTCTGTCAGTCTAATAAGATGGTGGCTATTTTAATTCTATAGTGATTTGGTAATTAAATGTATTTAGGAATTTAACCCCTTAATCCCATATGATGTACTATCCCGTCGAGGTAACCTGGGACTTAATTCCCAGGGATCGGATAGTACGTCATAGGCGATCGGCCGTGCTCACGGGGGAAGCGTGGCCGATCGCCGCCGGGAGTCATCTGGAACACTGCGATCAAACATGAGGCATAGGAAAGCACTGCGCAGGGAGCGGGCTAAAAGCGTCAAAACATATAAAAATGATATAAATGAGGTATTGCTGTAATCATACTGACCCGAAGAATAAAACTGCTTTATCAATTTTACCAAACGTGGAACGGTATAAACGCCCCCCCAAAAGAAATTCATGAATAGCTGATTTTTGGTTATTCTTTCTCACAAAAATCGGAATAAAAAGCGATCAAAAAATGTCACGTGCCCAAAAATGGTATCAATAAAAACGTCAACTCGTCCCGCAAAAAACAAGACCTTACATGACTCTGTGGGCCAAAATATGGAAAAATTATAGCTCTCAAAATGTGGAGACACAAAAACTATTTTTTACAATAAAAAGCGTCTTTTAGGCTGGTTTCACACTTGCGATTTTGAACGCAAGCGTTTTTAAAAAAAAACGCATGGTGCAAAAACGCATGTAAACGCGTGTAAACGCTGCTTTTTTTTGACGCACGCGTTTACCGCATGCGTCAAAAAAACGCAGCGTTTACACGCGTTTACATGCGTTTTTGCATGCGTTTGCGGTTTTTTGAGCATTTTCCAAAAAAAAAAAAAAAATACAAAAAAAAGGTTACCAGACACAACCAATGGGAATAGAGAGGGCGTATATGATTGTCTCTCAATATATAGACCCTAGGGGTACAGAAATTTTCAGAGCTTGCTACTGTTTCCGGTGTCATGATGGATCTTTCAATGGAGAACTTTTATTTCAAACTGGAGTTCAGCTTCAAGATTTTCCTTGCCTGTGTTTTTGCTTGGGAGCAAGACCGAAACCGCCAAAGATGGAGAAGGAGACAGCGTCGGCGTATTTGAAGGCACCCCATCATTGAAGTGCGTGAGAGCCGTGGAGCATATCACACGCTCTATGCGGAGCTGAATGACAACCCGGAGAAATTCCAGGATTACACGAGAATGTCTCAAGAATCTATCCGGGATTTACTGTCTCGTGTCGAAGGATCCTTACGGCGACAGGACACACGGCTCCGTAGAGCGATTCCACCTGAGGAACGTCTGTTAGTGACATTACGGTACGTTCCAAAACTAAACCAATGACCGTCAAATTTTTTGTTATGACATGTTTTTTATGTTGTTTTTTTCTTTTTCTTTTTTTTAAACACACCATTAAAAAGAGCCGATTTTAAATGTTTTTTTTTGTTTCTTTTTCTTCTAGATTTTTTGCCACAGGAGAGAGTTTATCTTCCCTCCACTTCCAATACCGCCTTGGAATCTCAACCCTGTCCGGAATTGTTGTGGACACTTGTCGTGCGTTATGGAATGCACTCCGTGAGGAGTTTATACAAGTACCCACCGTGGAGATTTGGCGTGAAATTTCTGAAAAATTTTTGAACGTGTGTGATTTCCCCAACTGTATAGGGGCGGTGGATGGAAAGCACATCCGCATTATAAAACCTGCCAGAACCGGATCTGAGTTTTTTAACCCCTTTACCCCCAAGGGTGGTTTGCACGTTAATGACCGGGCCAATTTTTACAATTCTGACCACTGTCCCTTTATGAGGTTATAACTCTGGAACGCTTCAATGGATCCTGGTGATTCTGACGTTGTTTTCTCGTGACATATTGTAATTCATGACAATGGTAAAAATTATTTGATAGTACCTGCGTTTATGTGTGAAAAAAACGGAAATTTGGCGAAAATTATGAAAATTTCGCAATTTTCCAACTTTGAATTTTTATGCAATTAAATCACAGAGATATGTCACACAAAATACTTAATAAGTAACATTTCCCACATGTCTACTTTACATCAGCACAATCTTGGAACCAAAATTTTTTTTTGTTAGGGAGTTATAAGGGTTAAAAGTTGACCAGCAATTTCTCATTTCTACAACACCATTTTATTTTAGGGACCACATCTCATTTGAAGTCATTTTGAGGGGTCTATATGATAGAAAATACCCAAGTGTGACACCATTCTAAAAACTACACCCCTCAAGGTGCTCAAAACCATATTCAAGAAGTTTATTAACCCTTCTGGTGCTTCACAGGAATTTTTTGAATGTTTAAATAAAAATGAACATTTAACTTTTTTTCACAAAAAATTTAATTCAGCTCCAATTTGTTTTATTTTACCAAGAGTAACAGGAGAAAATGGACCCCAAACATTGTTGTACAATTTGTTCTGAGTATGCCAATACCCCACATGTGGGGGTAAACCACTGTTTGGGCGCATGGCAGAGCTCGGAAGCGAAGGAGTGCCATTTGACTTTTCAATGCAAAATTGACTGGAATTGAGATGGGACGCCATGTTTCGTTTGGAGAGCCCCTGATGTGGCTAAACATTGAAATCCCCCACAAGTGACACCATTTTGGAAAGTAGACCCCCTAAGGAACTTATCTAGAGGTGTGGTGAGCACTTTGACCCACCAAGTGCTTCACAGAAGTTTATAATGTAGAACCATAAAAATAAAAAATCATATTTTTTCACAAAAATTATCTTTTTGCCCCCAATTTTTTATTTTCCCAAGGGTAAGAGAAGAAATTGGACCCCAAAATTTGTTGTACAATTTGTCCTGAGTACGCTGATACCCCATATGTGGGGGTAAACCACTGTTTGGGTGGATGGGAGAGCTCGGAAGGGAAGGAGCGCCGTTTGACTATTCAAAGCAAAATTGACAGGAATTGAGATGGGACGCCATGTTGCGTTTGAAGAGCCACTGATGTGCCTAAACATTGAAACCCCCCACAAATGACACCATTTTGGAAAGTAGACCCCCTAAGGAACTTATCTAGAGGTGTGGTGAGCATTTTGACCCACCAAGTGCTTCACAGAAGTTTATAATGCAGAGCCGTAAAAATAAAACAAAATTTTTTTCCCACAAAAATTATTTTTTTAGCCCCCAGTTTTGTATTTTCCTGAGGGTAACAGGAGAAATTGGACCCCAAAATTTGTTGCCCAATTTGTCCTGAGTGCGATGATACACCATATGTGTGGGGAACCACTGTTTGGGCACATGGGAGGGCTCAGAAGGGAAGGAGTGCCATTTGAATGCAGACTTAGATGGAACGGTCTGCAGGTGTCACATTGCGTTTGCAGAGCCCCTAATGTACCTAAACAGTAGAAACCCCCCACAAGTGACACCATTTTGGAAAGTAGACCCCCTTAGGAACTTATCTAGATGTGTGCTGAGCGCTTTGACCCACCAAGGGCTTCACAGAAGTTTATAATGGAGAGCCGTAAAAATAAAACAAAAATTTTTTCCCACAAAAATTATTTTTTAGCCCCCAGTTTTGTATTTTCCCGAGGGTAACAGGAGAAATTCGACCCCACAATTTGTTGTCCAATTTGTCCTGAGTGCGCTGATACCCCATATGTGGGGGGCAACCACTGTTTGGGCGCATGGGAGGGCTCGGAAGGGAAGGAGCTCCATTTGGAATGAGGACTTAGATGGAATGGTCTGCAGGTGTCACATTGCATTTGCAGAGCCCCTAATGTACCTAAACAGTAGAAACCTCCCACAAGTGACACCATTTTGGAAACTAGACCCCCTAAGGAACTCATCTAGATGTGTTGTGATAGCTTTGAACCCCCAAGTTTTTCACTACAGTTTGTAACGCAGAGCCGTGAAAATTTAAAAAAAAAATCTTTCCCCCCAAAATTATTTTTTAGCCCCCAGTTTTGTATTTTCCCGAGGGTAAGAGGAGAAATTCGACCCCAAAAGTTGTTGTCCAATTTGTCCTGAGTACGCTGATACCCCGTATGTTGGGGGAAACCACCGTTTGAGCGCATGGCAGAGCTCGGAAGGGAAGGAGCGCCATTTGGAATGCAGACTTAGATGGAATGGTCTGCAGACGTCACATTGCGTTTGCAGAACCCCTAATGTACCTAAACAGTAGAAACCCCCCACAAGTGACCCCATATTGGAAACTAGACCCCCCAGGGAACTAATCTAGATGTGTTGTGAGAACTTTGAACCCCCAAGTGTTTCACTACAGTTTATAACGCAGAGCCGTGAAAATAAAAAATCTTTTTTTTTCCCACAAAAAATATGTTTTAGCCCCGAGTTTTGTATTTTCCCAAGGGTAGCAGGAGAAATTGGACCCCAAAAGTTGTTGTCCTATTTGTCCTGAGTACGCTGATACCCCATATGTTGGGGTAAACCCCTGTTTGGGCACACGGGAGAGCTCGGAACGGAAGAAGCACTGTTTTACTTTTTCAACGCAGAATTGGCTGGAATTGAGATCGGACGCCATGTCGCGTTTGGAGAGCCCCTGATGTGCCTAAACAGTGGAAACCCCCCAATTATAACTGAAACCCTAATCCAAACACATCCCTAACCCTAATCCCAACAGTAACCCTAACCACACCTCCAACCCTGACACACCCCTAACCCTAATCCCAACCCTATTCCCAACCGTAAATGTAATCTAAACCCTAACTGTAACTTTAGCCCCAACCCAAACTGTAGCCCTAGCCCTAACCATAGCCCTAACCCTAATCCGAACCCTAGCCCTAACCCTAGCCCTAACCCTAACCCTAGCCCTAACCCTAACCCTAACCCTAGCCCTAACCCTAACCCTAACCCTAGCCCTAACCCTAGCCCTAACCCTAGCCCTAACCCTAGCCCTAACCCTAACCCTAACCCTAGCCCTAACCCTAGCCCTAACCCTAGCCCTAACTCTAACCCTAGCCCTAATGGGAAAATGGAAACATTTTTTTAATTTTTCCCTAACTAAGGGGGTGATGAAGGGGGGTTTGATTTACTTTTATAGCGGGTTTTTTAGCGGATTTTTATGATTGGCAGCCGTCACACACTGAAAGACGCTTTTTATTGCAAAAAATATTTTTTGCGTTACCACATTTTGAGAGCTATAATTTTTCTATATTTTGGTCCACAGAGTCATGTGAGGTCTTGTTTTTTGCGGGACAAGTTGATGTTTTTATTGGTAACATTTTCGGGCACGTGACATTTTTTGATCGCCTTTTATTCCGATTTTTGTGAGGCAGAATGACCAAAAACCAGCTATTCATGAATTTCTTTTGGGGGAGGCGTTTATACCGTTCCGCGTTTGGTAAAATTGATGAAGCAGTTTTATTCTTCAGTACAATTACAGCGACACCTCATTTATATCATTTTTTTATGTTTTGGCGCTTTTATACGATAAAAACTATTTTATAGAAAAAATAATTATTTTTGCATCGCTTTATTCTCAGGACTATAACTTTTTTATTTTTTTAATGATGGTGCTGTATGGCGGCTCGTTTTTTGCGGGACAAGATGACGTTTTCAGCGGTACCATGGTTAGTTATATCTGTCTTTTTGATCGCGTGTTATTCCACTTTTTGTTCGGCGGTATGATAATAAAGCGTTGTTTTTTGCCTCGTTTTTTTTTTTTTTCTTACGGTGTTTACTGAAGGGGTTAACTAGTGGGCCAGTTTTATAGGTCGGGCCGTTACGGACGCGGCGATACTAAATATGTGTACTTTTATTGTTTTGTTTTTTTATTTAGATAAAGAAATGTATTTATGGGAATAATATTTTTTTTTTTTCATTATTTTGGAATATTTTTTTTTATTTTTTTTTACACATTTGAAATTTTTTTTTTTTACTTTTTTACTTTGTCCCAGGGGGGACATCACAGATCAGTGATCTGACAGTTTGCACAGCACTCTGTCAGATCACTGATCTGACTTGCAGCGCTGCAGGCTTCACAGTGCCTGCTCTGAGCAGGCTCTGTGAAGCCACCTCCCTCCCTGCAGGACCCGGATCCGCGGCCATCTTGGATCCGGGCCTGGAGGGAGCAGGGAGGGAGGTGAGACCCTCGCAGCAACGCGATCACATCGCGTTGCTGCGGGGGGCTCAGGGAAGCCCGCAGGGAGCCCCCTCCCTGCGCGGTGCTTCCCTGTACCGCCGGCACATCGCGATCATCTTTGATCGCGGTGTGCCGGGGGTTAATGTGCCGGGGGCGGTCCGTGACCGCTCCTGGCACATAGTGCCGGATGTCAGCTGCGATAAACAGCTGACACCCGGCCGCGATCGGCGGCGCTCCCCCCGTGAGCACTGCCGATCGCATATGACGTACTATTGCGTCCTTGGGAAGTAAAGCCCTTCCCACATGGACGCAATAGTACGTCTAATGGCAGAAAGGGGTTAACTACAAAAAATATTTTTCGGTAGTTCTCATGGCAATAGCGGATGTGGAGTGTCGCTTCATCGCCGTGGACATTCGAGCTTTTGGCCGTGGCAATGATTCCCAGACTTTTAAGAGCTCGGATATGGGCCGTCGTGTGTATGGCAACAATTTTAATTTTCCCACTCCACAGCCTCTCCCCAACACTCAAGGCCCACCGCTGCCATTTGTTATGGTTGGGGATGAGGCCTTCCAGATGTGTGAAAATCTCCTGAAGCCATATTCTAGTAGGGACTTGGACCACACTAGAAGAATATTCAACTACAGACTGACCAGGGCCAGAAGAACCGTAGAGTGCGCCTTTGGCATTCTGGTTGCTAAATGGCGCATTCTTGCAACAGCCATCAATCTAAAAGTGGAAACAGTGGACGAGGTGGTCAAAGCCTGTGTGGTTCTACACAATTACCTCATTGCTAAGGAGCGACCCCACATTGAACTTGATGAACCAGTTTCACACCCATTGCCTGATTTTCAGCATCACCCGATGCGGTCAACTGCAGCCGTTGGTCTTATGCGGGACCAATTTGCGGCCTATTTTGTGTCCGATATTGGACGGGTGTCATGGCAGGAAAATGTTGTGTAAATGTCCTGTTGTATGTTTATCTTTACCAATTATTAAATACTGATACAAATTTTAAAAATTAATAAACTTGAGTGTTGGTTGTGTTGACCATGTCTCCTATCTTTTTCCTCTCTAAACAAAGGTTGACCAAAGATGGGCAGTAGATATGTATATCATATTTTGTAATCCAAAACCAGGAGTGGGTGATAGATGATGAGGTAATATTTTTTTTTTTTTATCATAATTGACCTCTTATATTGTTGCACTCCCTATTTTGGTTTACAAATAATGATATAAAACACAGGCCGCATACTTATAATAATGGAAAAAATGTTGATTTATTGGTAATCTTCTTGACATCATTGCGTCAAGACTGTCACGCTCTCTATACCCATCAAGTCAAGTGTAAGAAATAATGAATTCATGATAATTCATACATGCTCATGATTTCACAATTTCTTACACCTGGCCACGTGAGCATAGATATGTAGCGTGTGACAACCATTGTCCCATCAGTTTGACAACCATTGTCACGTAATGTGCTATATAAATAAGAGAATATGGTGAATATACAAGGCAGTAATCAACTAAATAGGTCAGGTGTCTATTTTGACATCTGACCGGTTCAGATGAGTACTGAACTTGATTTCCACCATTTTCTCTTTGTACAGTGACACTACACTAGGTACAATAATAAGAGTATGGAAATAACTAATATTTTTTTGGCCAACTCATATCTGTATACTGAAGAAACACATATAGATGTAGTCTTGTATTTTATACTACTGGAGATATGTTTTGGCCAAAAGAATAAGTGTGTGGCGAAGTTTATTGGTGTGTATTGAGAGCGGTGAAAGACACAATAAACCAAGCATAATTGTTGCAAATAAACTTTTTTTTCATTGAGTTTTAACAACCAAATTTATTTTTTGGTACCGCGACGGGTTGTACCGCGACGGCTTGGGGTAGGGTGACGTAACCGGGGGGGTGTTAAGAACTGAAGCCTGGCTCACCGTGGAGGAGGCAGAGGTGGCAGGAGAAGGGGCAATAAAACTGGAAGGGTCTGGAAGTTCGGGGATGGGGCTTAAAACATGAGGTGCTTGAGACACACTGGAAGGGTGAGACACAACAGACAATACAGACACATCGGTAGGTGATGGGGGAGGAATACTCAGAGTTTTTTGTTTTTTGTGTGTTTTGGGGATTTTCCTTTGGGTTTTCCTTGTAGGGGGATGTCTTCTTTGGCTAATTGGATGTTGAGTGTTGGCGGGAGACACGTCAGGATCCGGCTCCACAATAACACAGTCCGTCTCCATTGTGGAGTGCTCAGCAACGTCAGAGTCCAACTGCATCGTGGTGGGGGGGAAAGATAAAGCCCTGCCAGGGTCCTCGTGCCTCGTTGGGGGGGGGGGAAATAAAACCCTTCCAGGGTCCTGGTGCATTGTTTGGGGGGGAACATAAAACTCTCCCAGGGTCCTGGTGCATCGTTGGGGGGGAACATAAGCCCATACCAGGGTCCTGGTGCATCATTGGGGGGGAACTAAACCCCTCCCAGGGTCCTGCTGCATTGCTGGTGGGGGGGAACATAAAGCCCTGGCAGGGTCCTGCTGCATCGGGGTGGGTCCTGCCCAGAAAGCCATGGCTTGGTCCTGCTGCATCGTGGGGGGGGCTGGTGCGATACGCCATGCCTGGGTCCTGCTGCATAGGGGGGGGCGTCCTATACGCCTGGCCTGGGTCCTGCTGCATCGGGGGGTGTCCTGCCCGGAAAGCAATGCCTCAGTCCTGCTGCATCGGGGGGGGGCCGGTCCGATATGCCATGCCTGGGTCCTGCTGCATCGGGAGGGGGCCGGGCCGATAAGCCACGCCAGAGTCCTGCATCATCGTGGTGTCAGCGGACGAGGTCCAAGCTGGAGCAGCGGTTGTCACGGTGGTGGCGGTGGGATGTCCAACAGCACTCGTCATCGTGTTGGCGCTGTAGTGGAGTACACCTGTGGAGGGAATAGAGGTGGCCGTGCAGTGGTATGCAGCAGAGGTAGGAATGGTGGTTAATCGTGACAGTGACGGCACAGTTGGATATGCCGCCACATTACGACTCTGACTCTGCTGCATAGCCTGCACAAAAGCAACATTGCAGGCCTGCATCACACTCAGCTGGAGATCAGGGCTAAGGTGTTCCGACATGCCCTGTTGTATTTGATTAAAAAAATGATGAGCTGGCTTCTGGAGGTCGGCTTTAACTTGATCAACGCTTTTGGCGACATCCTGGATGCGGCAATCTAAGAGATTATGGGACACATCCATTCTGTCACCTAAAGCCTTGATTGCTTCGTGTAAAACCGAGCTCAAGTGCAAAAACTCGGGCATGAGGGACCTATCCGAAGCCCTCTGTCGCTGCCAGGATGAGCCCGCAAAAATGGGTGCAGTGAAAGAGGACTGCGAAAGGGGAAGACCTGATGGGCCAGCCCCCTTGTCTCCAGTGAGTGTGGAAGACCCACCTGCTGCTGCGCTGCTGGATGGCTGGGACGGGTCCGTGGCTGCCGGCTGAAGGACCGCTCCAGAACCTGTTGCGACAGTCGTGCAGTGTGTGCTGTGAAAAAAGAACACAGAAAATTAATACCAAAATATAACAAGAAAGGTACATCCTGTGGAATTTAAAATTACAGATTATGTCAATGCAATACAACCGGAAGCATGTGAGAAATACTTACGTTCTCATGAGAAGGACCGGTCTTAAAAAGGCCAGCACACGGTGGTATTTGTACAGCCGGTGCCTTGCTCCGGAACCACTAGCTGCACGATTCTCTGCACGAAGGTCCTTGTTGAAGCGGTCCTTCATGGAACGCCAACGTGTTCTTATTTTGTCCACTGTGAAATAACAAAAACATATAATGGTCAGAAAAAGTACTTTTGGCCGTGCTCTCTTGACTGTGTGTGATGACAGAAACTCCAAAAAGTTTCTTTCATCACACACAGTCAAGAGAGCCCGGCCAAGGTCTCTGCTGCTTCACACTGCAGTGCAATACTTACCAAATGCATTACGGACCCGTGGTGGGGCATTCTCCCAGCCATCCCACAACGCTTGGGCCACCTCACTCCACAACCGACGGAGCGTACTATTGACTGCGTGCTGTGGATCCCGGCCGTCCCACAACGGGACTCGCTCCTGGACCAGGGTGATCAGGAGGTCATTATCGATCCGGTCATCGTCCCGTTGTGAAACCTAAAAGTAAAAGAAAATCATATAAGTTTGCTCAATCACATTGGGAAAAAAGAAAAAAAAAGATGAGAAAGGGCAGGAATGTGAAAGTCAACTTTCAGAAAAGGGTCATACAAGAAAAATTAAAAGAAAATCAAGGGTACAGAAAGGAAGATTCAAGAATATTACAATGAGGTCTGCCTTGTATACATACCCGCTGACGTCTTCCCACCGGACCTTGACTCCGCTGCTCCGTCCCTCTCTGTCCCTCAGTTGAAGTGCTCTATAAAAAAAAAAAAATCAAATTGTCTCATGTGTCGATGTGACAGTCAATACTTACCAAGCTGAAGGACAAAAAACTAACCTCACTGACATGATCCACTTCTGACTGACGTGGCTCAAACTCCTCATCAGATGAAGACTCCTCAGAAGACATTCTGATGCATGTTGAAATTAAAAAAAAAAGAAGAAATTAGGACATGTAGATCCAAAAAATTTAAAATAAATGCATTGGCTAGGATATACTCACATTGCTCTGGGTCTTGTCCACCAATGTGTCCGAGCAGGGTCTTGTCTTCTTTGGAGTCTGATGAGAAGTGACCAAAAACTTCCCCCAACCTTCCTTTTATAACCCTGCTGCTATGGGGGAGGCTTATCAGTGTCTAGACAACCTTATCTACAGTCTATTCAACCTTTGTTAAAAAAAACGCATGCGTCAAAAAAACGCATGCAAACGCATGTACAAAAAAACGCATGCGTCCCCATTGACTCCAATGTGTTGTTTGACCCAAAAAAACCGCATGAAAACGCATGCGTTTTTTTGTGTCCAAAAAACGCCTCTCAAAGATACTACAAGTTGCATTTTTGAAAATGAACGCATGCAGTAAAAAAATGCATGTGATTGAAAACGCGACCAAACGTGTACACAAAAAAACGCATGCATTTTCAATGTTAAGTATAGGAAAAAAAACGCATGCGTTTTTTTGTGCAAAAAACGCTGCAGACAAAAACGCAAGTGTGAAACCACCCTTAGTGTGTGACACCTGCCGATCATAAAAATCCGCTAAAAAACCCGCTATAAAAATAAATCAAACTCCCCTTCATCACCCCCTTACTTAGGGAAAAATAAAAAAAATGTATTTATTTCCATTTTCCCATTAGGGTTAGAGTTGAGGCTAAAGTTAGGGTTACAGTTAGGGTTGGGGCTAAAGTTAGGGTTGGGGTTAAAGTTAGGGTTAGGGCGACAGTTAGGGTTGGGGCTAAAGTTAGGGATTGGATTACATTTTCGGTTGGGATTAGGGTTATGGTTGGGATTAGGGTTAGGGGTGTGATTAAGGTTGGGGTTAGGGGTGTGTTTGGGTTAGGGGTGTGTTGGAATTAGGGGTGTGGTTGGGATTAGGGTTAGGGGCATATTCGGGTTAGGGGTGTGGTTAGAGTTATGGTTAGGGTTGGGGTTAAGGGTGTGTGGTTGGGTTAGAGTTTCAGTTAGAACTGGGGGGTTTCCACTGTTTAGGCACATCAGGGGCTTTCCAAATGCGACATGGCGTCCGATCTCAATTCTAGCCAATTTTGCGTTTGAAAAAGTAAAACAGTGCTCCTTCCCTCCCGAGCTCTCCTTTGTGCCCAAACAGGGGCTTACCTCAACTTTACCCAATTGGGGCCCAATTTCTCCTGTTACCCTTGGGAAAATAGAAAATCCGGGGTTAAAAATTGTTTTTGTGGAAAAAAAAAGATTTTTTATTTTCACGGCTCTGCGTTATAAACTGTAGTGAAACACTTGGGGGTTAAAAGTTCTCACAACACAACTAGATAAGTTCCTTGGGGGGTCTAGTTTCGAATATGGGGTCACTTGAGGGGGTTTTCTACTGTTTAGGTACATCAGGGGCTCTGCAAACGCAGCGTGACGCCTGCGGACCATTCCATCTAAGTCTGCATTCCAAAGCTCCTTCCCTTCCGAGCTCTGCCATATGCCCAAATGGTGGTTCCCCCCTACATATGGGGTATCAGCGTACTCAGGACAAATTGGACAACAACTTTTGGGGCCCAATTTTTCCTGTTACTCTTGGGAAAATACAAAACCGAGGGCTAAATATAATTTTTGTGGATTTTTTATTTTCACGGCTCTGCATTATAAACTGTGGTGAAACACTTGAAGGTTCAAAGTTCTCACAACACATCTACATAAGTTCCTTAGGGGGTCTTCTTTCTAAAATGGTGTCACTTGTGGGGGGTTTCAATGTTTAAGCACATCAGGGGCTCTCCAAACGCAACATGGCGTCCCATCTCAACTCCAGTCAATTTTGCATTGAAAAGTCAAACGGCGCTCCTTCCCTTCCGAGCTCTGCCATGCGCCCAAACAGTGGTTTACCCCCACATATGGGCTATCAGCGTATTTAAGACAAATTGCACAACAAATTTTGGGGTCCAATTTTTTCTGTTACCCTTAGGAAAATAAAAAATTGGGGGCGAAAATATTTTTTTGAAAAATTAGGTTTTTTAATTTTACAGCTCTACATTATAAACTTCTGTGAAACACTTGGTGGGTCAAAGTGCTCACCACACATCTAGATAAGTTCCATAGGGGGTCTACTTTCCAAAATGGTGTCACGTGTAGGGGGTTTCAATGTTTAGACACATTAGGGGCTCTCCAAACGCGACATGGCGTCCTATCTCAACTCCAGTCAACTTTGCATTAAAATGTCAAACGGCGCTCCTTCCTTTCCGAGCTCTGCCATGCGCCCAAACAGTGGTTTACCCCCACATATGGGGTATCATCGTGCTCAGGACAAATTGTACAACAAATTTTGGGGTCCAATTTCATCTGTTACCCTTGGTAAAATAAAACAATTTGGAGCAGTAAAATATTTTTTGTGAAAAAAGTTAAATGTTCATTTTTTTTAAACATTCCCCAAATTCCTGTGAAATACCTGAAAGGTTAATAAACTTCTTGAATGTAGTTTTGCGCACCTTGAGGGGTGCAGTTTTTAGAATGGTATCACACTTGGGTATTTTCTATCATATAGACCCCTCAAAGTGACTTCAAATGTAATGTAGTCCCTAAAAAAAATGGTGTTGTAAAAATTAGAAATTGCTGGTCAACTTTTAACCGTTATAACTCCCTAACAAAAAATAATTTGGGGTCCAAAATTGTGCTGATGTAAAGGAGACGTGTGGGAAATGTTACTTATTAAGTATTTTGCGTGACATACTGTATCTCTGTGATTTAAGGGTATAAAAACTCAAAGTTGGAAAATTGCGAAATTTTCAAAACTTTCGCCAAATTTCCAGTTTTTCACAAATAAATGCAGGTAATAGCAAATAAATTTTACCACTATCATGAAGTATAATATATCATGAGAAAATAGTCTCAGAATCATCAGGATCCGTTGAAGCGTTCCAGAGTTATAACCTCATAAAGGGACAGTGGTCAGAATTGTAAAAATTGGCCGATCATTAACGTGCAAACCACCCTTGGGGGTTAAAGGTAATCTGTCAGCAGGATCAATCCTCTATGTAGACATGTTGGTCACCGGAAGCTGAATAAAATGATACCTTGATATCTTTGATCCGATGTCATATTCCAAAGAAATCCACATATAGATCATGAGAGCAGACTGTCAGCCATTACATGCCTCCTACTGGCAATGCCCCCTTTAATTTAAAATATGCTCTGGAGAAGATTCTGAGGGAGATCATTGTCCGGCCCATAGATCATAACAGCTCATTTACATATCAAGAAAGACAGATTTCTCTAGAATAAGACATCAGATAGCAAATATCATGCTATCATTGTATTCAACCTTCTACGCCCTACATGCCCATGCAGACGGTTATGGAGGGTTGATCCTTTGGACAAATTCCAAATTTAATTATTGGGGCATTATAGTATTCACTATAAAAAGTTTAAAATTGTTTTTGCTCATTGATAATTGGTTCCACAGTTCACTTTTTCTTTTTTGGTAGTTCTGTGATTTGGTTGTCTTCTCAGATAAATGGCTAAGCACAATCCAGTACTTGGCAGCTAAGGAGCTACACTTTTTTCCCCCTGGCTTATTGTGAAACCATATGCCATAGTAGTTACAATACAAGTTAAAGAAGCAAGTAAAGCAAATATAAAACATAACTTTTACTTAATATGGACTATAATTAGTCAACCACATAACATAAAAAAAAATACAAGTTACTGGAAATAGTAAAAAAAAAGTGACTACTGGTCATCATCTGTCATTTATCATGAAGCAAGTGCAACGGGAGCCTGGTGGCTGAAGATACTATTTATGTCTTGCTACAAGGTCATCGAAATGAGGAAGAAGGCTATGTGCCACCAATGCATATTCTATTATTGAGAGTGCCAATGCATATCCCAGAATCACTGCAATTGAAAAAAAGTATCTTTATGCACTCATGCACTGCCATGTATTATTTTCTCTTTATCTGTGCAGTTGTGGTAAGCACAATATTTTCTGTAAGCCAATACCAGATTTGTAACTAATACCTTGACTTCTGTAAGTGTTCTTTGCAATACACACTTTATGCTGTTGAATGCTCACTGACAGCTGTTTGATATTTTTATATGCAGCTAATTGGAAAGCTTTTACTTACAGCTGTTTTTAGTTCATGTGCTGCTGACCTTTAATAACTCAATTAGAGAACCATTAATTTTGTGGTCATATATCATCATGAGCCTGACATGTATTGATTTCTAGAATGTATAACCTGGTGTTGTATATAGATGTTTGACAGAAAATGCTTTGCAGAACTGGATTAGTACTTGAAATGTAACTGCATTATTATTTGAGAGAAAACATGGCATTTTATCTATAAAACTACTATGCAAATAATTAGATCATTTGAATACTCTAATAGATAAATATTAATATACAGTACTGTGCAGAAGTTTTAGGAAGGTGTCGAAAAAATGTTGCAAAGTAGATGATTTCACAAATAGAAGTGTTAATTGTCAAGCTACAGCTATGCAGGTAATTGCAACTTCCACTAGATGGCAATAGAGTGGAAGGATAGTAACAAGTCTGCAAGAGCAGAACTGCAGTGCTGCAGCGAAGCTACCACCAGGTGTCAGCAGAATAGTCAAACAAGCTGTGTCAAAACCTAGTCCGTTATGCAGTACAAAGGGAAAAAACAAGCACAGAGTCAGTGGAGAGCCAAAGGGTAAATACCAGATAAAAGGCAGAAGTTCCAGAGACCAGAGGCAAAGTCATGTCAGAGTCAAAGCCGAGTCAAACACCGGGAAAACCAACAGCAATCAGGAAAACACTAAGACAGGACAGGCAGGGAAGACAGAATAGACAAAGACAAGGTCAGAAAGCAGAGCAGGACAAATCAGGGTAGTACGAGAGCCATATACACAGCCGTAGGAAGAAAATATAACTGACACCGCCTGCCGGATGCAGCAAAGCTAAATAGCAACCCTGAACCCAGATTGAGGCAGAGCAAAGTTAACCCTTGACATGATCAGTCCAGGAAAAGAGCAGTCAGGATTCAAAACCCTTACTGTATCATGACATTAATAGTATATTCTTATCAATTAGCAAAATCCAAAGTGTGTGAACAAAAGAGAAAACTAAATCTAATCAATATTTGGTGTGACCATCCTGTGTATTCAAAACAGCATCACATCATTAATTCTTCCAGGTACACTTGCAGGACCAGCTCCAGATTTTCATGGGCCCCGGGTGAAAGAGACACAATGGGTCTGTTTAGCATATACCACAATTCACAATGCACAGATATGGAAATACAAGTATAGTACACTGCCAAAGATTTCACTTCTTACATTACATGAGTGATATCTATTGTAAGTTCTGCAATAAGTCAGAAACCAGATAGTATAGTCCTCCATACAGTATTATGGGCATTAGTGATGAGCGAATATACTCGATACCTGATGTTCTGTCCTCACTAGCTGAGGCAGGCTCATACGTAGCTATACAGTCAGCTAAACCGCTATACCGGGGTCCAATAAGGAGACTGTGGTTGAGTCTGTGCTTTATTAAACGTAGTGGTATATTGATGCGGTGAAACTGTGAACAATGATATACATAGAATCAGTGCATGGTATAGAACAGATACATACTACACATGAGGTACATTATGCATAACATTTAGGAAGCTAGTAACTGAACTGGGAGTACAACTGGCTAGGCTAGGCTAATATGGAGCAGAAATATCTATAGGAAGCATAAAGACATACCGGCAATGCAATCGCAAGGGGGATGAAGTGAAGCGTCTTTCCTTGAAGGCAGACTGAGGAAAGTGAAAGGAAAAATGGAGGGAAATGGAGGCTGAGCTACCATAATGCATTGCAAAGGAGGAGGAGAATCAGACATGGATAATACAAAAACAAGATTGAACTGCCAACATAACTCTGGCTGCTAGAGGGAGCCAAAGCATCACAGATGAATAAAGGCATGAATATATCAATACTGTATACTGAGGAAACTGCAATTATGCAAGCAAATAATCAGGGCAACAATATTAGATGGCGGAGACAGAACACTCCCCGTCTGGCATCAACGGATGTCACTACTCCTTTCTTCCGAAGGCAACAATAGGACCAGTTCAGATACCGGTCTGGAAAATGTCTTAGGTTCATTCCCTTTGGTCATCCTTAGCTCAACTTTGCGAACGTTGCCGTCCTTGCTCGGGAACGTTGCGGTAACTAGGCCAAGTGGCCACAGGTTCCGATGAATTTGACAGTCTTTCACAAGAACAAGGTCACCTATGTTCAGATTAGGTTTAGTAGATTGCCACTTCGTCCGTGGCTGCAGGGTAGACAAATATTGTTTGTGCCACCTGTCCCAGAAAGTATTTGCAAGACTTTGTACCTGTCTCCATTGGCGCTTGTAGAGGTCCTTCGCGTCGAATCCTCCTGGAGGGGCACTGGATAGTCCTGTTTTCTGGGGAAGTAAAGTAGCTGGAGTCAGTAACAAAGGCTCCTCAGGGTCGTTAGGAACTGGAACCAGGGGTCTTGCGTTAATTATAGCTGCAGCTTCAGCCATGAAGGTGATTAGGCTTTCGTGGGTAAGCCTCGCTGCTCCTTCTGTAAATAGTCTTCCTTGGTGCTTGACCAGATTGTGGTAATGTTGTACGATTCAGTAGGCAACGTGACATTTTCCGGGAAGTATGAGAGGGAATTTCTCCACAAACTCCATCTCAGCTTCTTTGAGTCGGCCTCCTACTCTCAGTAGGCCACTGTTGTCGATGAATGGGTCGAGTTTTCTCAATATGCTGCTCATTGGTATTGGAGCTTTGTTAATAAGACATTGGATTTCTGCAAAGTAGGTTTCTCTTTGAACAGTGAGGATGATGTGATTTCTATAGAACTCTAAGTCGGAGGTAACGTAGGTATTTTTACAAAGATGCCAACCTTTACATTTTTCCATGTCACGAGTTCTGGTGGTCCTGAATGAACGAGCTATATGTGTCAGGCAGGTAATGGCTCGAGTAAGTGACTTCCAACTTGAGAATCTGTTGAACCTGCAAGATCCAAGCTGGGTAACAGAGGTCATTGTATGTAGTATAGACACCTGAGGGCGGATTTCAGAATCTGAGTCCTCTCCTACAAGTTCGAAGGTGTCTGGAAAACATTCCTCAATGTACAATAGTTTTGGTCCAGAGAGCCACGTTGTGCTTCCTAGTCGACTTGCATCAAGTGCTCTAGTTGCATGATCTGCGGGATTCTGGTCTGTGGGTATATAATGCCACTGCTGTGGGTGAACTGATCTCCTGATTCGTAGCACTCTGTTATTGATATAAACGTAGAATAGCCTGGTTTTGTTGTGGATATATCCCAGGACTACTTTGCTGTCTGAGTAGAACTTGGCTTGTGTCAGGTCGATATCCATTTCGGATGCGATGAACTCCGCTAACTCAATGGCTAAGACTGCGGCACAAAGCTCTAACCTGGGTATAGTGTGCTCTGGTTGTGGTGCGAGTTTGGCCTTTCCCATGACGAAACCAATGTGGCACTGACATTTGGAGTCTACAGTTTTGAGGTAGGCAACAGCGGCAATTGCTTTGACAGAAGCATCTGCAAATACGTACAGTCTTTGGCTCTGTATCTCAGTAGATGGCACAGGGGTGTATGGTCTTGGCACATGCAGGTTGGAGAGTGCCACTAACGAGTTCTTCCACTCTTCCCACTGGATCCTCTTATCAGGTGGCAGAGGTGCATCCCAGTCAGATGTTTCCCTAGTTAAGTCTCTTAGTAGGGCCTTGCCTTGTATAGTAACAGGAGCTGCGAAACCCAAGGGATCGTACAGACTGTTGATGGTAGACAGGACGCCTCTACGTGTGAAAGGCCTTTCTTCCTGGCTGACCTGAAAGGTGAAAGTGTCTGATTGTAGATTCCAGAGAAGCCCGAGGCTGCATTGCATTGGTGCGGGGTCTGACCCCAGGTCCAGGTCTCTGAGACCATTACATAGGTCTTGAGAAGGGAACGCTTCCATGAGTTCTTGGCTGTTTGAGGCTATTTTATGAAGCCTAAGGTTCGAGTAGGCAAGCATGTCCTGAGCTCTCCTGAGAAGACTGATGGCAGTCTCATTTGAAGGCATGGCTTTTAGACAGTCGTCGACATAGAAGTCCTTTTCTATGAATTGTCTGACATCTGCTCCGTATTCTGGTTCTCCTTCCTGAGCTGACCTTTTGAGTCCGTAAATGGCGACTACAGGTGAAGGACTGTTGCCAAAGATGTGCACTCTCATGCGATACTCTGTGACTTCTTTAGTAGGATCATTGTCTCTGTACCAGAAGAATCTTAGGAAGTTCCTGTCTCTCTCTCTCACAAGGAAACAATGGAACATTTGCTGGATGTCAGCGATGAAGGCAATGGAATCCTTACGGAAGAGCATAAGTACACCCAGTAGTTTGTTATTGAGGTCTGGTCCTGTCAGCAGAACGTCATTCAGGGAGACATCATTAAACTTAGCACTGGAATCAAACACGACTCTGATCTGGCCTGGTTTTTTAGGGTGGTATACTCCGAACATGGGTAGGAACCAGCATTCTTCAGAGTCTTTGAGAGTGGGAGCTAGTTCTGCGTGACGGTTTTCAAAAATCTTTGACATGAAGGAGAAAAAGTGATCTTTCATCTCTGGTTTCTTTTGCAGATTACGAATGAGAGAGGAGAAACGTTGTAATGCCTGATTTCTGTTGTTTGGTAGACGTGGTCTGTGGGTTTTGAAGGGAAGAGGTGCGACCCAGCTGTTGGTCTCATCTTTAACGAGTCCCTTGTCCATTACCGCTAAGAACAACTTGTCCTCTACCGACATTGCCACTTGGTTGTCCTGCTTAGTTCTCTGGAAGACTGTGCACCCTAACTGATCCTCGTAGCTTCCCGACACTATACTGCTGTCGTGAGTAAAGTCTATTAGATGGTTGGGCAGTTGGATGCTGTGTGGCAGTTCCCTGACATGGAACTCATTGTTACAAGGTTGAAACAGAGATGGACGTCCTTTCTCCAATGTATTTGTCAGCATGCTTGTCACAGAAGATGGGGTGTGCATGCGTCCCAAGCATACGTTACCAATTATGACCCATCCTAGGTCTAGCCTTTGGGCATAGGGAGCATTGTGAAGTCCATTGATATGACGTCTCACTTTATGAACCTGTAGGATATCTCTCCCCAACAGCAGAATTATCTTGGCCTGATGGTCGAGTTCCGGTATAAGGTGTGCTATTTGTTTTAAGTGAGCGTGATGGATTGCTACATCTGGCGTAGGGATTTCAGATCTGTTGTCTGGGATCTGGTTACATTCGATGATCGTAGGTAGCGGTAGGCAGAATTGTCCATCTAAAGACTCGATCTGGTAGTCAGTAGCTTTCCTGCCTGCTGTTGTCACAGTACCTGCACACGTCTTTAAGGAGTAGGGAGTGCTTGGCCCTTTGATGTTGAATAGGTCAAAGAACGTTGATCTAGCCAAGGATCGATTACTTTGATCATCCAAGATAGCATACAGTCTTACAGCTTGGTCTCTATGGCCCTTCGGGTATACTTTGACGAGGCATATTTTTGAACAGGACCTACTGTCTATTGTCCTTTTGCAGACCTCGGTACATTGTGAAGTGATCTCTGGCGTAGCTGTATCAGTGTTCCTTTCCTCCCCGCCATGCTCACTGTCAGCTGGCGTGTTTTGTGTACTCCATGGAGCTGGGCCAGGGTGTAGAGCGGTGTTATGATCTGTGGTGCCACATTCTGTGCATTTTACACTGACCTTGCAATCCTTGGCGAGATGAGCTGTGGACGAGCAGCACTTGTAGCAGATACCGTTTTCTTTCAGGAAGCTTCTGCGATCTGGCATAGATTTTCCTCTGAAGGCTCTGCATTTCAGGAGAGGATGAGGCTTCTGATGAAGTGGGCACTGCTTGTCAGGGTTCTGCACCTTTGTCTCTGATTGGGAACAGCTAGCAGACCTGTAATTAGAATCTGAAGAAGAAACATAAGTCTTGTGTACTGCTACAGATGTTCTGCGTGGATTTGCAGGTGGTGATGGTGTGGCATATGGTATTGCAAAGTCAAAGCTGGGATCGTTTCTAATTCTCGCTTGTTGGTGTATGAAGTCTACAAAAACGGAGAAGGGAGGGAATGGAACGCTGTGTTTGTATTTGTACGTGGAACCATGTGTGAGCCACCTCTCCTGTAGATTGTAGGGCAACTTCTGGACTATAGGGTTAACACCTCTGGCTGTGTCGAGAAATGCAAGTCCCTGTAGGTCGCCCTCGTATTTGGCAACTTGGACTTCCTTTAGCAAGTCGCTTAGCTCTCTAAGTTTCTGGAGACCTTTGTTAGATATTTTAGGAAAGTCATCGATTCTTTTGAACAAGGCTCTTTCTATTACTTCTGCTGAGCCGTAACACTCATCCAGCCTTTTCCAGATCTCTTTGAGGCCAGTCTCAGGGCGGTTTATATTAATGTCTCTGATCCTTACTGCGTGTTTGACTGACTCTTCTCCCAGGTATTTGACTAACAGGTCTATCTCTTCCCTGTGTTGTAGCCCCAAGTCTCTAATGACATTTTGGAAGGAAGCTTTCCAAGCTCTGTAACCTTCAGCTCGGTCAGTGAATTTCATGAGTCCCTTGGCAACCAGTTCACGTCGTGTGAAGAACTTGGCAAATTCTGTCGTGAACCGGTTGTCAGCAGAGTATACTCTGCTATACTATACTATACTGGTGATGGGTCGCCCTGATAGTGATGTGAGGTGCGTTCGTACCTGTTAGTGTCCTCATGGTGGCGCCAGCCGGTGTCGTATTGCTTCGGCCTGATGTACGGTGCGTCAGCAGGGTGATCCACGTTGGTTACCTGATACCTGGTAGTCATTAGCAGAGTTGTTTTGCCTCACATTTTCGAGTTTGTTTCTGTCCTGAGCCTCGTGACGACTCTCGCTCACTTCGCTGGAGGTGTCGTATTCTGGTTTTGGTACTGGTTCAGGGTTATAGTTTGGATCAGGAAGGTCATTAACATACTGAGATGTGCGTTGTGGTGAGTCTTGCAGTGGGAACTCCAGACTCGACATACTGCTTTGGCTATGCAGCTTTGGATTTTGCGCGGCTTCTAGCGATTCTGCTTCGGCGAGGGCTGCGGCAGCTTCCCTTTTTGCTGCTAGGCTTTCTAAGGCGGCATCCACACGTGCCTTCTCTAACTGCGTTCTTCTCTCTTGGTCGGCTCTCTCTAAGCGCGACCTTCTCTCTTGTTCGTCTCTCTCTAAGCGCGACCTTCTCTCTTGCTCGTCTCTCTCTAAGAGTGACCTTCTCTCTTCGTCATCTAGGCGTGCTTTTTCTAATTTAAGTTGCATCTCTTGGTCAGCAATGCTCGCTCGTATTTTGGCGGCTTCAGCATTTGCGCGGGCAATGGCGACCGCGCTGCTGATGGATGTTGTCTTTGAGGAGATGGAAGTAACAGTTCTTGTCCTATGTGATTTGTGAGACATGGTGTCTTGGGAAAGTGCTTGGCTGTGCAGAGATTGCTGCAGCTGTATTCAGTCTCTGTGTAGCCGGTGACTTGAATCCCACTAGTTGTATGGTTGCCGTTTCACTGTTCTGTCCTCACTAGCTGAGGCAGGCTCATACGTAGCTATACAGTCAGCTAAACCGCTATACCGGGGTCCAATAAGGAGACTGTGGTTGAGTCTGTGCTTTATTAAACGTAGTGGTATATTGATGCGGTGAAACTGTGAACAATGATATACATAGAATCAGTGCATGGTATAGAACAGATACATACTACACATGAGGTACATTATGCATAACATTTAGGAAGCTAGTAACTGAACTGGGAGTACAACTGGCTAGGCTAGGCTAATATGGAGCAGAAATATCTATAGGAAGCATAAAGACATACCGGCAATGCAATCGCAAGGGGGATGAAGTGAAGCGTCTTTCCTTGAAGGCAGACTGAGGAAAGTGAAAGGAAAAATGGAGGGAAATGGAGGCTGAGCTACCATAATGCATTGCAAAGGAGGAGGAGAATCAGACATGGATAATACAAAAACAAGATTGAACTGCCAACATAACTCTGGCCGCTAGAGGGAGCCAAAGCATCACAGATGAATAAAGGCATGAATATATCAATACTGTATACTGAGGAAACTGCAATTATGCAAGCAAATAATCAGGGCAACAATATTAGATGGCGGAGACAGAACACCTGAGATTTCCCGAGCACGCTCGGGTGACCTCCGAGTATTTTTTAGTGCTTGGAGATTTTGTTTTCCTCACCTCAGCTGAATGATTTACATCTCTTAGCCAGCTTGATTACATGTGAGGATTCCCTAGCAACCAGGCAACCCCCACATGTACTTATGCTGGCTAACAGATGTAAATCATTCAGCTGTGGCAATGAAAACTAAATCTCCAAGCACTAAAAAATACTCGGAGGTCACCCGAGTGTGCTTGGGAAATCTCGAGTAACGAGTATATTCGCTCGTCATCACTAATGGGCACCACATAGTCCTCCATACAGTATTATGGGCACCACATAGTGCTCCATACAGAATAATGGGTCCCATATATTTCTCCATACAGTATTATGAGCACCACACACTACTCCATACAGAATAATGAGCCCCATATATTGCTCCATACAGCAGCACATAGTACTCCATACAGAATAATGAACTCTATGAATTGCTCCATATACTATTATGGGCACCACATAGTGCTCCATACAGAATAATGAGTATTATATATTGCTCCAAACTGTATAATGAGCCCCATATATTGCTCTGTGCAGTATAATGGGCCCCATATAATGCTGCATACAGTATTATGGGCACCACATAGTGCTTCATACAGAATAATGAGTATCATATATTGCTCCAAACTGTATAATGAGCCCCATATATTGCTCTGTGCAGTATAGTCCCCCCATATAAAGCTCCATACAGTATAATAAGCCCCAATATAATGCTCCATAAAGAATAATGAGTCCCATATATTGCTCCATACAGTATAATGAGCTCCATATATTGCTCCATACAATATAATGAGCCGCATATATTGTTCC
Organism: Ranitomeya imitator; assembly: GCF_032444005.1. Taxonomy (NCBI): domain Eukaryota; kingdom Metazoa; phylum Chordata; class Amphibia; order Anura; family Dendrobatidae; genus Ranitomeya; species Ranitomeya imitator. The sequence goes on along the minus strand of NC_091285.1, from coordinate 395,776,722 downwards.
ATACAAAATGAGCCGCATATATTGTTCCATATATAATGGCTCCATATCATGCTCCATACAGTATATCATGGGTCCCATATAATGATCCATACATAATGGGCCCCATATAATGCTCCATATATAATGGGCCTCATGTAATGCTCCATACAGTATATAAAGGGCCCCATATATTGCTCCATACATAATGTGCCCCATATGAGTCACATATAATGGACCCATATAATACTCCATATACAGTATAATGGGCCCCATATAATACTCCATACATAATGCACCACATACTGTATACTATGGTTGAGCGACTTTTAGTTTTTTAGGGTCGAGTCGGGTTTCGCGAAACCCGACTATCTCAAAAGTCGAGTCGAGTGGAATCGGCCGATTATCGCAAAAAGTCGGGGATCGACCGAAACACGAAACCCAATGCATGTCAATGGGGAAGCATAGTCGACAGTGAGTGGAGGCCAGGAAAACACCTACAGTGCCCATTTTAATGGCAAAAACATCCATTCTTGTTACTGAAGCTTGTCAATCTTAATTTACCTTATAATAATAGTTAGGCATTGGAAATTGGGGGTCATTTGGCTAAAGTTGTGGGGGGTAGGGCTGGTTCAAGTATTTAGTGGGCCCAGGTAATCTGGACCACCTCAGGGCAGTGGAGCAGGGAGAGGTAAGTATTTAAACTTTGCAAGTGCTGTGATCCTGAGCAAGCAGGGGGGGCCCACTCGTTGGCATTGGCACTGGCACAGGGCCCCTCAAAGTACAGCGGTGTGATTGCACGGCGGGGGCGCCTCCCACCGGCAGCGACACTTTTTGCGTACTATGAGGGGCCCTGTGCCAGTGACGTCGCCAACGAGTATTCCCCCCCCACCTGATGAAGGAACCTGCACTTTCATCTGCACCTTCCTCTTTGTCCCCGTGTAAGATGTTATGGTATGCGGGAAGGGGAACGTGACTTTCAGCAGGGTCACATTCTTGCTGTGTAGTGTGCACGGGAATGTAGCGTTCTGGGTCAATGTACCAGCAGACTCATCTATCACTGGCTGGGCAATGGGCAGGATGAGGAGGAAACAAAGATAGGCCCAAAGACTAAAGTGGGCTAAATGCAGTTCAAAATTGGTAACAGGACTAACCAGAGCGCATTGCTTTGTTCAGTGGAGTACAACTGTAATGAGAGGCTGACACAGTGAGTAGGCCCAAATCAGTAAGTAGGCTAAATGCAGTTCAAAATTGGTAACAGTAGTAAACAGGTGGCACTGGTTTATACACTTCTGCTCCCGATATCACACCGACCTTTTTAGAAAACACCAGTGATTGTCTTACCGCTGTCTCTAACATCATGTCCTCCCTCTATCTGAAACTAAACCTGTCAAAAACTGAACTCCTCGTGTTCTCTCCCTCTACTAACCTACCTTTGCCTGACATTGCCATCTCCGTGTGCGGTTACACCATTACTCCAAAGCAACATGCCCGCTGCCTTGGGGTCATCCTTGATTCTGACCTTTCATTCACCCCCTACATCCGATCACTGGCTCGCTCTTCTTACCTGCATCTCAAAAACATTTCTAGAATTCGCCCTTTTCTTAATTTCGACTCTGCAAAAACTCTGACTGTTTCACTTATTCATTCTCGTCTGGACTATTGTAACTCTCTACTAATCGGTCTCCCTCTTGCAAAACTCTCCCCGCTCCAATCTGTCCTGAATGCTGCAGCCAGGATCATATTCCTCACCAACCGTTACACCGATGCCTCTACCCTGTGCCAGTCATTACACTGGCTACCCATCCACTCCAGAATCCAGTACAAAACTACTACCCTCATCCACAAAGCACTCCATGGCTCAGCACCACCCTACATCTCCTCCCTGGTATCAGTCTACCACCCTACCCGTGCCCTCCGCTCCGCTAATGACCTCAGGTTAGCATCCTCAATAATCAGAACCTCCCACTCCCGTCTCCAAGACTTTACACGTGCTGCGCCGATTCTTTGGAATGCACTACCTAGGTTAATACGATTAATCCCCACAGTTTTAAGCGTGCCCTAAAAAGTCATTTGTTCAGACTGGCCTACCGCCTCAATGCATTAACCTAACGATCCCTGTGTGGCCTATTTATAATAAAAAAAAAAAAAAAAAAAAGGTTCCTCGCATCATGTTCTCATACACTTTATGCAGTATTAGCCCTCTGTGTCTGTACTGCTACATACTTAGGCAGGTAACCGGTTCATGCAGCTTTACATGAACACCTGAGCCTTACACTATAGCTGGTCCGAATAACTAAAGCAATTGTTACCATCCACCTCTCGTGTCTCCCCTTTTCCCCATAGTTTGTAAGCTTGCGAGCAGGGCCCTCACTCCTCCTGGTATCTGTTTTGAACTGTATTTCTGTTATGCTGTAATGTCTATTGTCTGTACAAGTCCCCTCTATAATTTGTAAAGCGCTGCGGAATATGTTGGCGCTATATAAATAAAATTATTATTATTATTATTATTATTATTCAGTGTAGGAGAACATCAAGGAGCGGCAGACACCGTTGGTAGGGCCAACAAAACAAGTAGGCCAAATGCAATGTTATATTAAAAACAATTTAACGAGAGCCTGAAGATTGAAGCTCAGGAAAGGCAACCAGGAGAACATCTTGGAGCGGCAGACACTGGTAGTAGGCCCCAACCCAACTAGTAGCCCCACTGCAGTTGTTCCATTAAAAAACTATTTAACAAGAGCCTGAAGATTGAAGCTCAGGAAAGGCAACCAGGAGAACACCTTGGAGCGGCAGACTGTTATGATACGGTGGTCTAGGAGCAACATGGAACGAGCTCTGAAGGACGTGGTAACTGTACTGACCGCAGTCCCTAAGCTCAACACAACACTAGAAGTAGCCGTGGAATGCTCCTAACTCTCCGTAGGCATCTCGTCACAGCCTAAGAGCTAACTACCCCTAAAGAAAGAAGCAGGAAAACTATCTTGCCTCAGAGAAAATCCCCAAAGGATAGATTAGCCCCCCACAAATAATGACTGTGAGTGGAGAGGGAAAAGACATACACAGAATGAAACCAGGATGAGCACAGGAGGTCAGTCTAGCTAAATAGATAGGACAGGATGGAATACTGTGCAGTCAGTATAAAACACTACAAAAATCCACGCAGAGTTTACAAAAAAAAACTCCACACCTGACTAAAGGTGTGGAGGGCAAATCTGCCTCCCAGAGCTTCCAGCAAGACAGAATAAATTCACACTGATAAGCTGGACAAACATAGAAAGCACAGAATGGAAAAGTCCACAATCTATGGACAGAAAAGAACAAGCAAAAAACTTAGCTTAGCTGAACTGGTCAGGATAACAGGGAACTCCAAAGAGATGTGAATCCAACCAGGAACCATTTACAAGTGGCACTGGCTGAAGACAGAGCGAGACCTAAATAGCCGAGCAGAAGAGAAGATAAGTGGAGGCAGCTGATGACAGCTAACTCCAAGGAGCAGCCATACCATTAGAAACCACAAGAGGGAGCCCAAGAGTAGAACTCACAAAAGTGTCACTTACAACCACCAGAGGGAGCCCAAGAGCGGAATTCACAACAGTACCCCCCCCCTTGAGGAGGGGTCACTGAACCCTCACCAGAGCCCCCAGGCCGATCAGGACAAGCCAAGTGAAAAGCACGAACCAAATCGGTGGCATGGACACTGGAGGCAACAACCCAAGAATTATCCTCCTGGCCATAACCCTTCCACTTGACAAGATACTGAAGCCTCCGCCTCGAAAAACGAGAATCCAAAATCTTCTCAACCTCATATTCCAACTCTCCCTCAACCAACACCGGGGCAGGAGGGTCAATCGAGGGAACAACGGGCACCACATATCTCCGCAACAAAGATCTATGGAAAACATTATGAATGGCAAAATAGGCAGGAAGAGCCAAACGAAAAGACACCGGATTAATAATTTCAGAAATTTTATAAGGACCAATAAACCGAGGCTTAAACTTAGGAGAAGAAACCTTCATAGGAACATAACGAGAATACAACCAAACCAAATCCCCCACACGAAGCCGGGGACCAACACACCGGCAGCGGTTAGCAAAACGTTGAGCCCTTTCTTGAGACAACGTCAAATTGTCCACCACAGGAGTCCAAATCTGCTGCAGCCTGTCCACCATAGAATTAACACCAGGACAATCAGAAGGCTCAACCTGCCCAGAAGAAAAACGAGGATGAAAACCAAAATTACAAAAGAAAGGTGAAACCAAAGTAGCCGAACTAGCCAGATTATTAAGGGCAAACTCGGCCAACGGCAAGAAAGACACCCAATCATCCTGATCAGCAGACACAAAGCATCTCAAATAGGTCTCCAAGGTCTGATTAGTTCGCTCAGTTTGGCCATTAGTCTGAGGATGAAACGCCGAAGAAAAAGACAAATCAATACCCATCCTAGCACAAAAGGCCCGCCAAAATCTAGAGACAAACTGAGAACCTCTGTCAGACACAATATTCTCCGGAATGCCATGCAATCGAACCACATGCTGAAAAAATAATGGAACCAGATCTGAGGAGGAAGGCAACTTAGGCAAAGGTACCAGATGGACCATTTTAGAGAACCGGTCACAAACAACCCAGATAACAGACATCTTCTGGGAAACAGGAAGATCCGAAATAAAATCCATGGAAATATGCATCCAGGGCCTCTCAGGGACCGGCAAAGGCAAAAGCAACCCACTAGCGCGGGAACAGCAAGGCTTGGCCCGGGAGCAAGTCCCACAGGACTGCACAAAAGCACGCACATCGCGTGAAAAGGAAGGCCACCAAAAGGACCTAGCAACCAAATCTCTGGTACCAAAAATCCCAGGATGACCAGCCAACACTGAACAATGAACCTCAGAAATTACCTTACTTGTCCATCTATCAGGAACAAACAGCTTCCCCACTGGACAGCGGTCAGGCCTATTAGCCTGAAATTCCTGAAGCATCCGCCGCAAATCAGGGGAGATAGCAGAAAGAATCACCCCCTCCTTAAGAATGCCAACCGGCTCAAGGACTCCAGGAGAATCAGGCGAAAAACTCCTAGAGAGGGCATCAGCCTTAACATTCTTAGATCCCGGAAGATACAAGACCACAAAATCAAAACGGGAGAAAAACAGGGACCATCGAGCCTGTCTAGGATTCAGCCGCTTGGCCGACTCGAGGTAAATCAGATTCTTATGATCGGTCAGGACCACAACACGGTGTTTAGCTCCCTCAAGCCAATGTCGCCACTCCTCAAACGCCCACTTCATAGCCAACAACTCCCGATTGCCGACATCATAATTGCGTTCCGGAGGCGAAAACTTTCTTGAATAAAAAGCACACGGTTTTGTCAAAGAACCATCAGACTCCCTCTGAGACAAAACGGCCCCTGCCCCAATCTCAGAAGCGTCGACCTCAACCTGAAAAGGAAGAGAAACATCCGGTTGACGCAACACAGGGGCAGAAGTAAATCGGCGTTTAAGCTCCTGAAAGGCCTCAACAGCCTCAGAGGACCAATTAGTCACATCAGCGCCTTTCTTCGTCAAATCAGTAAGGGGCTTAACCACACTGGAAAAATTGGCAATGAAACGGCGATAGAAATTGGCAAAGCCCAAAAATTTTTGAAGACCCTTCACAGATGTGGGTTGGATCCAGTCATGAATAGCTTGGACCTTAACAGGATCCATTTCTATAGACGAGGGAGAAAAAATAAAACCCAAAAAAGAGACCTTCTGAACTCCGAATAGGCACATAGACCCCTTCACAAATAAAGCATTATCACGAAGGATCTGGAACACCATCCTGACCTGCTTCACATGAGACTCCCAATCATCGGAAAAAATCAAAATATCATCCAAATATACGACCATGAATTTATCAAGATAATTGCGGAAAATATCATGCATGAAAGACTGGAACACAGATGGAGCATTAGAGAGCCCAAATGGCATCACAAGGTATTCAAAATGGCCTTCGGGCGTATTAAATGCAGTTTTCCATTCGTCACCCTGTTTAACCCCTTCATGACCCAGCCTATTTTGACCTTAAAGACCTTGCCGTTTTTTGCAATTCTGACCAGTGTCCCTTTATGAGGTAATAACTCAGGAACGCTTCAACGGATCCTAGCAGTTCTGAGATTGTTTTTTCATCACATATTGGGCTTCATATTAGTGATAAATTTAGGTCAATAAATTCTGCGTTTATTTGTGATAAAAACGGAAATTTGGTGAAAATTTTGAAAATTACGCAATTTTCACATTTTGAATTTTTATTCTGTTAAACCAGAGAGTTATGTGACACAAAATAGTTAATAAATAACATTTCCCACATGTATACTTTACATCAGCACAATTTTGGAAACAAAATTTTTTTTTTGCTAGGAAGTTATAAGGGTTAAAATTTGACCAGCGATTTCTCATTTTTACAACGAAATTTACAAAACCATTTTTATTAGGGACCACCTCACATTTGAAGTCAGTTTACGGGGTCTATATGGCTGAAAATACCAAAAAGTGACACCATTCTAAAAAATGCACCCCTCAAGGTACTCAAAACCACATTCAAGAAGTTTATTAACCCTTCAGGTACTTCACAGCAGCAGAAGCAACATGGAAGGAAAAAATGAACATTTAACTTTTTAGTCACAAAAATTATATTTTAGCAACAATTTTTTTATTTTCCCAATGGTAAAAGGAGAAACCGAACCACGAAAGTTGTTGTCCAATTTGTCCTGAGTACGCTGATACCTCATATGTGGGGGTAAACCACTGTTTGGGCACACTGCAGGGCTTGGAAGGGAAGGAGCGCCATTTGACTTTATGAATGAAAAATTGGCTCCACTCTTTAGCGGACACCATGTCACGTTTGGAGAGCCCCCGTGTGCCTAAAAATTGGAGCTCTTTGTGAGCACTTTGAACCCCCAGGTGCTTCACAAATTGATCCGTAAAAATGAAAAAGTACTTTTTTTTCCACAAAAAAATTATTTTAGCCTCAATTTTTTCATTTTCACATGGGCAACAGGATAAAATGGATCCTAAAATTTGTTGGGCAATTTCTCCTGAGTACACCAATACCTCACATGTGGGGGTAAACCACTGTTTGGGCACATAGTAAGGCTCGGAAGGGAAGGAGCGCCATTTGACTTTTTGAATGGAAAATTATCTCCATCGTTAGCGGACACCATGTCGCGTTTGGAGAGCCCCTGTGTGCCTAAACATTGGAGCTCCCCCACAAGTGACCCTATTTTGGAAACTAGACCCCCCAAGGAACTTATCTAGATGCATATTGAGCACTTTAAACCCCCAGGTGCTTCACAGAAGTTTATAACGCAGAGCCATGAAAATAAAAAATAATTTTTCTTTCCTCAAAAATGATTTTTTAGCCAGGAATTTCCTATTTTGCCAAGGGTAATAGGAGAAATTGGACCCCAAATGTTGTTGTCCAGTTTGTCCTGAGTACGCTGATTACCCCATATGTGGGGGTAAACCCCTGTTTGGGCGCACGGCAGGGCTCGGAAGGGAAGGCACGCCATTTGGCTTTTTAAATGGAAAATTAGCTCCAATCATTAGCGGACACCATGCCACGTTTGGAGAGCCCCTGTGTGCCTAAACATTGGAGATCCCCCACAAATGACCCCATTTTGGAAACTAGACCCCCAAAGGAACTAATCTAGATGTGTGGTGAGGACTTTGAACCCCCAAGTGCTTCACAGAAGTTTATAACGCAGAGCCATGAAAATAAAAAAAATATTATTTTCTCAAAAATGATTTTTAGCCTGCAATTTTTTATTTTTCCAAGGGTAACAGGAGAAATTTGACCCCAAAAGTTGTTGTCCAGTTTCTCCTGAGTACGCTGATACCCCATATGTGGGGGTAAACCACTGTTTGGGCACATGCAGGGGCTCGGAAGTGAAGTAGTGACGTTTTGAAATGCAGACTTTGATGGAATGCTCTGTGGGCGTCACGTTGCGTTTGCAGAGCCCCTGATGTGGCTAAACGGTAGAAACCCCCCACAAGTGACCCCATTTTGGAAACTAGACCCCGAAAGGAACTTAGCTAGATGTGTGGTGAGCACTTTGAACCCCCAAGTGCTTCACAGAAGTTTATAATGCAGAGCCGTGAAAATAATAAATACGTTTTCTTTCCTCAAAAATAATTATTTAGCCCAGAATTTTTTAATTTTCCCAAGGGTAACAGGAGAAATTTGACTGCAATATTTGTTGTCCAGTTTCTCCTGAGTACGGTGATACCCCATATGTGGGGGTAAACTACTGTTTGGGCACATGCCGGGGCTCGAAATTGAAGTAGTGACGTTTTGAAATGCAGACTTTGATGGAATGCTCTGCGGGCGTCACGTTGCGTTTGCAGAGCCCCTGATGTGGCTAAACAGTAGAAACCCCCCACAAGTGACCCCATTTTGGAAACTAGACCCCGAAAGGAACTTATCTAGATGTGTGGTGAGCACTTTGAACCCCCAAGTGCTTCATAGAAGTTTATAATGCAGAGCCGTGAAAATAATAAATACGTTTTCTTTCCTCAAAAATAATTATTTAGCCCAGAATTTTTTATTTTCCCAAGGGTTACAGGAGAAATTGGACCCCAAAAGTTGTTGTCCAGTTTCTCCTGAGTACGCTGATACCCCATGTGTGGGGGTAAACTACTGTTTGGGCACACGTCGGGGCTCAGAAGGGAAGTAGTGACTTTTGAAATGCAGACTTTGATGGAATGCTCTGTGGGCGTCACGTTGCGTTTGCAGAGCCCCTGATGTGGCTAAACGGTAGAAACCCCCCACAAGTGACCCCATTTTGGAAACTAGACCCCGAAAGGAACTTAGCTAGATGTGTGGTGAGCACTTTGAACCCCCAAGTGCTTCATAGAAGTTTATAATGCAGAGCCGTGAAAATAATAAATACGTTTTCTTTCCTCAAAAATAATTATTTAGCCCAGAATTTTTTAATTTTCCCAAGGGTAACAGGAGAAATTTGACTGCAATATTTGTTGTCCAGTTTCTCCTGAGTACGGTGATACCCCATATGTGGGGGTAAACTACTGTTTGGGCACATGCCGGGGCTCGAAATTGAAGTAGTGACGTTTTGAAATGCAGACTTTGATGGAATGCTCTGCGGGCGTCACGTTGCGTTTGCAGAGCCCCTGATGTGGCTAAACAGTAGAAACCCCCCACAAGTGACCCCATTTTGGAAACTAGACCCCGAAAGGAACTTATCTAGATGTGTGGTGAGCACTTTGAACCCCCAAGTGCTTCATAGAAGTTTATAATGCAGAGCCGTGAAAATAATAAATACGTTTTCTTTCCTCAAAAATAATTATTTAGCCCAGAATTTTTTATTTTCCCAAGGGTTACAGGAGAAATTGGACCCCAAAAGTTGTTGTCCAGTTTCTCCTGAGTACGCTGATACCCCATGTGTGGGGGTAAACTACTGTTTGGGCACACGTCGGGGCTCAGAAGGGAAGTAGTGACTTTTGAAATGCAGACTTTGATGGAATGGTCTGCGGGCGTCACGTTGCGTTTGCAGAGCCCCTGGTGTGCCTAAACAGTAGAACCCCCCCACAAGTGACCCCATTTTAGAAACTAGACCCCCCAAGGAACTTATCTAGATATGTGGTGAGCACTTTGAACCCCCAAGTGCTTCACAGACGTTTACAACGCAGAGCTGTGAAAATAAAAAATCATTTTTCTTTCCTCAAAAATTATGTTTTAGCAAGCATTTTTTTATTTTCACAAGGGTAACAGGAGAAACTGGACCCCAGTAATTGTTGCGCAGTTTGTCCTGAGTATGCTGGTACCCCATATGTGGGGGTAAACCACTGTTTGGGCACAAGTCGGGGCTCGGAATTGAGGGAGCACCATTTGACTTTTTGAATACAAGATTGGCTGGAATCAATGGTGGCGCCATGTTGCGTTTGGAGACCCCTGATGTGCCTAAACAGTGGAAACCCCTCAATTCTAAGTCCAACACTAACCCCCCCACACCCCTAACCCTAATCCCAACTGTAGCCATAACCCTAATCACAACCCTAACCCCAACACACCCCTAACCACAACCCTAACCTCAGCACACCCCTAACCCTAACCACAACCCTAATTCCAACCCTAACCCTAAGGCTATGTCCCCACCTTGCGGATTCGTGTGAGATTTTTCAGCATCATTTTTGAAAAATCCACGGGTAAAAGGCACTGCGTTTTACCTGCGGATTTTCCGCGGATTTCCAGTGTTTTTTGTGCGGATTTCACCTGCGGATTCCTATTGAGGAACAGGTGTAAAACGCTGCGGAATCCGCACAAAGAATTGACATGCTGCGGAAAATACAACGCAGCGTTTCCGCGCGGTATTTTCCGCACTATGGGCACAGCGGATTTGGTTTTCCATAGGTTTACATGGTAATGTAAACCTGATGGAACACTGCTGCGAATCCGCAGCGGCCAATCCGCTGCGGATCCGCAGCCAAATCCGCACCGTGTGCACATTGCCTAATTCTGAAGGTATGTGCACACGCTGCGGAAAACGCTCTGGATCCGCAGCAGTTTCTCATGAGTTTACAGTTCAATGTAAACCTAAGGGAAACAAAAATCGCTGTACACATGCTGCAGAAAAACTGCACGGAAACGCAGCGGTTTACATTCCGCAGCATGTCACTTCTTTGTGCGGATTCCGCAGCGGTTTTACAACTGCTCCAATAGAAAATCGCAGTTGTAAAACCGCAGTGAAATGCGCAGAAAAAACGCGGTAAATCCACCATAAATCCGCAGCGGTTTAGCACTGCAGATTTATCAAATCCGCAGCGGAAAAATCCGCAGAGGACCAGAATACGTGTGCACATACCAAGACCCTAACCCTAGCCCTAACCCTAGCCCTAACCCTAGCCCTAACCCTAACCCTAGCCCTAACCCTAACCCTAGCCCTAACCCTAACCCTAACCCTAGCCCTAACCCTAGCCCTAACCCTAACCCTAGCCCTAACCCTAGCCCTAACCCTAACCCTAACCCTGACCCTATTCTAACATTAGTGGAAAAAAAAAATCTTTATTTTCTTATTGTCCCTACCTATGGGTGTGACAAAGGGGGGGGGGGGTCATTTATTATTTTTTTTATTTTGATCACTGTGATAGATTATATTTCAGTGATCAAAATGCACTTTGGAACGAATCTGCCGGCCGGCAGATTAGGCGGGCGCACTGCGCATGCGCCCGCCATTTTGGAAGATGGCGGCGCCCAGGGAGAAGACGGACGGACCCCGGCAGGATCGGTAAGTATGATGGGGTGGGGGGAGCACGGGGGGGATCGGAGCATGGGGGGGCGTATCGGAGCGCGGAGGGTGGAGCGGAGCACGGGGGGGTGGAACGGAGGACAAGGGGGGTGGAACAGAGCACGGGGGGTGGATCGGAGTGCAGGGGGGGTGATTGGAGCACGGGGGGGTGATTGGAGCACGGGGGGGCAGACAAGAGCACGGGGGGAGCGGAGCACAGGACGGAGGGGAGCCGGAGCAGTGTACCGGACAGATCGGAGGGCTGGGGGGGCGATCGGTGGGGTGGGGTGGGGGCACATTAGTGTTTCCAGCCATGGCCGATGGTATTGCATCATCGGCCATGGCTGGATTGTAATATTTCCCCAGTTTTAATAGGTGAAATATTACAAATCGCTCTGATTGGCAGTTTCACTTTCAACAGCCAATCAGAGCGATCGTAAACACGGGGGGGGTGAAGCCACCCCCCCTGGGCTAAACTACCACTCCCCCTGTCCCTGCAGATCGGGTGAAATGGGAGTTAACCCTTTCACCCGATCTGCAGGGACGCGATCTTTCCATGACGCCACATAGGCATCACAGGTCGGATTGGCACCGACTTTCATGACGCCTACGTGGCGTCAAAGGTCGGGAAGGGGTTAATACGAACAAGATTATATGCCCCTCGGAGGTCAATCTTAGTAAACCAACTAGCCCCCTTAATCTGAGCAAACAAATCAGTAAGCAAAGGCAAGAGGTATTGGAATTTGACCGTGATCTTATTAAGAAGACGATAATCAATACAGGGTCTCAAGGAGCCATCCTTTTTAGCAACAAAAAAGAAACCCGCTCCCAATGGTGACGAAGAGGGCCGAATATGCCCTTTCTCCAAAGATTCCTTAACATAGCTCCGCATGGCGGCATGCTCTGGCACAGACAGATTGAAAAGTCGGCCCTTAGGGAACTTACAACCAGGAATCAAGCTTATAGCACAATCACAGTCCCTATGTGACATAGTTAGTAAGGCCGAAAAAAGACATTTGCCCATCCAGTTCAGCCTATATTTCATCATAATAAATCCCCAGATCTACGTCCTTCTACAGAACCTAATAATTGTATGATACAATATTGTTCTGCTCCAGGAAGACATCCAGGCCTCTCTTGAACCCCTCGACTGAGTTCGCCATCACCACCTCCTCAGGCAAGCAATTCCAGATTCTTACCGCCCTAACAGTAAAGAATCCTCTTCTATGTTGGTGGAAAAACCTTCTCTCCTCCAGACGCAAAGAATGCCCTCTTGTGCCCGTCACCTTCCTTGGTATAAACAGATGTGGAGGAAGGGACCTGGACTTGGGCTCATCAAATACATCCTGGAAATCCGACAAAAACTCAGGGACCTCAGAAGAGGGGGAAGAGGAAATTGACATCAAAGGAACATCACTATGTACTCCTCGACAACCCCAACTAGTCACCGACATAGTTTTCCAATCCAGCACCAGATTATGTTCCTGTAACCATGGAAATCCCAGTACAACAACATCATGCAGGTTATGCAACACCAGAAAACGGCAATCTTCCTGATGTGCAGGAGCCATGTACATAGTCATCTGTGTCCAGTACTGAGGTTTATCCTTGGCCAAGGGTGTAGCATCAATGCCCCTCAAAGGAATAGGGCTCTGCAAAGGCTGCAAGGAAAAACCACAGCGCCTGGCGAATTCTAAGTCCATTAAGTTCCGGGCAGCGCCTGAATCCACAAATGCCATGACAGAAAAGGACGACAATGAGCAAATCAGGGTCACAGATAAGAGAAAGTAAGGCTGTATAGTACTAATGATAACAGACCTAGCGACTCTCTTAGTACGCTTAGGGCAATCAGAGATAACATGAGCCAAATCACCACAGTAAAAACACAGCCTATTCTGACGTCTGAATTCCTGCCGTTCTATTCTAGTCAAAATCCTATCACATTGCATAGTTTCAGGATTTTGCTCAGAGGATACTGCCATATGGTGCACAGCTTTGCGCTCGCGCAGACGCCGATCAATCTGAATGGCTAGAGACATAGATTCGCTCAAATCGGCAGGCGTAGGAAAGCCCACCATAACATCTTTAAGGGTTTCAGAAAGACCTTTTCTGATAATAGCAGCCAGAGCCTCTTCATTCCATTTAGTGAGCACAGACCATTTTCTAAATTTCTGGCAGTATAACTCTGCCGCTTCCTGACCTTGACACAAGGCCAACAGGGTTTTTTCTGCATGATCCACAGAATTAGGTTCGTCATACAATAATCCGAGCGCTTGAAAAAATGCATCTACATTCAATAATGCCGGATCTCCTGTTTCAAGAGAAAAAAAGCCCAGTCCTGAGGGTCACCACGCAGCAAGTATATGATGATTTTTACTTGCTGAATGGGATCACCAGAAGAACGGGGTTTTAAAGCAAAAAACAATTTGCAGTTATTTTTAAAGTTCAAAAACTTGGATCTGTCCCCAAAAAACAAATCAGGAGTAAGAATTCTGGGCTCTAAAGCCGGAGTCTGGACAACATAGTCCTGGATACTCTGTACTCTTGCAGCAAGTTGATCCACACGAGAAAACAAACCCTAAACATCCATGCCAAAGCATATATCCTGAACCACCCAGATATCAAGAGGAAACGAAAAAAACAAGACAAACCAAAGCACAGAAAAAAAATGGTTCAGAACTTTCTTTTCCTTATTTTGAGATGCATTTAATTCATTTTTGGCCACTTGTACTGTTATGATACGGTGGTCTAGGAGCAACATGGAACGAGCTCTGAAGGACGTGGTAACTGTACTGACCACAGTCCCTAAGCTCAACACAACACTAGAAGTAGCCGTGGAATGCTCCTGACTCTCCCTAGGCATCTCGTCACAGCCGAAGAGCTAACTACCCCTAAAGAAAGAAGCAGGAAAACTATCTTGCCTCAGAGAAAATCCCCAAAGGATAGATTAGCCCCCCACAAATAATGACTGTGAGTGGAGAGGGAAAAGACATACACAGAATGAAACCAGGATGAGCACAGGAGGCCAGTCTAGCTAAATAGATAGGACAGGATGGAATACTGTGCAGTCAGTATAAAACACTACAAAAATCCACGCAGAGTTTACAAAAAAAACTCCACACCTGACTAAAGGTGTGGAGGGCAAATCTGCCTCCCAGAGCTTCCAGCAAGACAGAATAAATTCACACTGATAAGCTGGACAAACATAGAAAGCACAGAATGGAAAAGTCCACAATCTATGGACAGAAAAGAGCAAGCAAAAACTTAGCTTAGCTGAACTGGTCAGGATAACAGGAAACTCCAAAGAGATGTGAATTCAACCAAGAACCATTTACAAGTGGCACTGGCTGAAGACAGAGCCAGACCTAAATAGCCGAGCAGAAGAGAAGATAAGTGGAGGCAGCTGATGACAGCTAACTCCAAGGAGCAGCCATACCACTAGAAACCACAAGAGGGAGCCCAAGAGCAGAACTCACAAAAATGCCACTTACAACCACCGGAGGGAGCCCAAGAGTGGAATTCACAACAGCAGACACTGGTAGTAGGCCCCAACCCAACTAGTAGCCCCACTGCAGTTGTTCCATTAAAAAACTATTTCACAAGAGCCTGAAGATTGAAGCTCAGGAAAGGCAACCTGGAGAACACCTTGGAGCGGCATACACCGTTAGTAGGCCCCAACCCAACTAGTAGCCCCACTGCAGTTGTTTCATTAAAAAACTATTTAACAAGAGCCTGAAGATTGAAGCTCAGGAAAGGCAACCTGGAGAACACCTTGGAGCGGCATACACTGGTAGTAGGCCCCAACCCAACTAGTAGCCCCACTGCAGTTGTTCGATTAAAAAACTATTTAACAAGAGCCTGAAGATTGAAGCTCAGGAAAGGCAACCTGGAGAACACCTTGGAGCGGCATACACCGTTAGTAGGCCCCAACCCAACTAGTAGGCCAAATGCAGTTGTTCCATTAAAAAACTATTTAACAAGAGCCTGAAGATTGAAGCTCAGGAAAGGCAACCTGGAGAACACCTTGGAGCGGCAGACACTGGTAGTAAGCCCCAACCCAACTAGTAGCCCCACTGCAGTTGTTCCATTAAAAAACTATTTAACAAGAGCCTGAAGATTGAAGCTCAGGAAAGGCAACCAGGAGAACACCTTGGAGCGGCAGACACTGGTAATAGGCCCCAACCCAACTAGTAGCCCCACTGCAGTTGTTCCATTAAAAAACTATTTAACAAGAGCCTGAAGATTGAAGCTCAGGAAAGGCAACCTGGAGAACACCTTGGAGCGGCAGACACTAGTAGTAGGCCCCAACCCAACTAGTAGCCCCACTGCAGTTGTTCCATTAAAAAACTATTTAACAAGAGCCTGAAGATTGAAGCTCAGGAAAGGCAACCTGGAGAACACCTTGGAGCGGCATACACTGGTAGTAGGCTCCAACCCAACTAGTAGCCCCACTGCAGTTGTTCGATTAAAAAACTAACAAGAGCCTGAAGATTGAAGCTCAGGAAAGGCAACCTGGAGAACACCTTGGAGCGGCATACATCGTTAGTAGGCCCCAACCCAACTAGTAGGCCAAATGCAGTAGCTCCATTTAACAACTATTTAACAAGAGCCTGAAGATTGAAGCTCAGGAAAGGCAACCTGGAGAACACCATGGAGCGGCAGACACTGGTAGTAGGCCTCAACCCAACTAGTAGCCCCACTGCAGTTGTTCCATTAAAAAACTATTTAACAAGAGCCTGAAGATTGAAGCTCAGGAAAGGCAACCTGGAGAACACCTTGGAGCGGCATACACCGTTTGTAGGCCCCAACTCAACTAGTAGCCCCACTGCAGTTGTTCCACTAAAAAACTATTTAACAAGAGCCTGAAGATTGAAGCTCAGGTAAGGCAACCAGGAGAACACCTTGGAGCGGCATACACTGGTAGTAGGCTCCAACCCAACTAGTAGCCCCACTGCAGTTGTTCGATTAAAAAACTAACAAGAGCCTGAAGATTGAAGCTCAGGAAAGGCAACCTGGAGAACACCTTGGAGCGGCATACATCGTTAGTAGGCCCCAACCCAACTAGTAGGCCAAATGCAGTAGTTCCATTTAACAACTATTTAACAAGAGCCTGAAGATTGAAGCTCAGGAAAGGCAACCTGGAGAACACCTTGGAGCGGCAGACACTGGTAGTAGGCCTCAACCCAACTAGTAGCCCCACTGCAGTTGTTCCATTAAAAAACTATTTAACAAGAGCCTGAAGATTGAAGCTCAGGAAAGGCAACCTGGAGAACACCTTGGAGCGGCATACACCGTTTGTAGGCCCCAACTCAACTAGTAGGCCAAATGCAGTAGTTCCATTTAACAACTATTTAACAAGAGCCTGAAGATTGAAGCTCAGGAAAGGCAACCTGGAGAACACCTTGGAGCGGCAGACACTGGTAGTAGGCCCCAACCCAACTAGTAGCCCCACTGCAGTTGTTCCATTAAAAAACTATTTAACAAGATCCTGAAGATTGAAGCTCAGGAAAGGCAACCAGGAGAACACCTTGGAGCGGCAGACTCTGGTAGTAGGCCCCAACCCAACTAGTAGCCCCACTGCAGTTGTTCGATTAAAAAACTATTTAACGAGAGCCTGAAGATTGAAGCTCAGGAAAGGCAACCTGGAGAACACCTTGGAGCGGCATACACTGGTAGTAGGCCCCAACCCAACAAGTAGCCCCACTGCAGTTGTTCCATTAAAAAACTATTTAACGAGAGCCTGAAGATTGAAGCTCAGGAAAGGCAACCTGGAGAACACCTTGGAGCGGCAGACACTAGTAGTAGGCCCCAACCCAACTAGTAGCCCCACTGCAGTTGTTCCATTAAAAAACTATTTAACAAGAGCCTGAAGATTGAAGCTCAGGAAAGGCAACCTGGAGAACACCTTGGAGCGGCAGACACTAGTAGTAGGCCCCAACCCAACTAGTAGCCCCACTGCAGTTGTTCCATTAAAAAACTATTTAACAAGAGCCTGAAGATTGAAGCTCAGGAAAGGCAACCTGGAGAACACCTTGGAGCGGCAGACACTGGTAGTAGGCCCCAACCCAACTAGTAGCCCCACTGCAGTTGTTCCATTAAAAAACTATTTATCAAGAGCCTGAAGACTGACGCTCAGGAAAGACAACCTGGAGAACACCTTGGAGCGGCAGACACCGTTAGTAGGCCCCACCCAAACTAGTAGCCCCACTGCAGTTGTTCGATTAATAAACTATTTAACGAGAGCCTGAAGATTGAAGCTCAGGAAAGGTAACCAGGAGAACACCTTGAAGCGGAAGAATCAGTTTGTAGACCACAACGAAACTTGTGGCCCCAATGCAGTATTATAATTCTGACAGGCTGAAAACCAGCCTTTTTTTTTTTTTTAGAGGAGAACAGCTGTATTAAGTGGCGCAGACAGACACTGCTAGTAGGCCTTACACCACAAGGTTGGCTCACTGCAGGTTGAATAAAAGGTACATGGGTACACGGTCGGCATTGGTGTGCTCAGCGGAGGACAAATGGAAGGATGGACCGCAGACAGACTTAGTAGGCCTACAATAAAGAAAGTAGGCTCTATGCACTTTTAAATAGGTTCCAGGGGTACACATGCAGCATTGGTGTGGTCAGCGGAGGACTATTGGAAGGAGGGACCGCAGACAGACTTATTAGTCCTAAAATAAAAAAATTAGGCTCAATGCAGTTCGAATTATCTTGCAGGGGTACACAGGCAGCATTGGTTTGTTCAGCGGAGGACGATTGGAAGGAGTGTCTGACACAGTTAGTACTCCCCAAAAATAAATAGATGTTAATGTCTCTCAAAACAACTAAACCAAAAAACAAAAGGGTGGCATACTTAGGTACAGGGGTGGGTTCCTCTGCTGAGTTTCAGACATAGTAATTTGGCTCCGCTAAGTATTTACCGGTGTCAATATAGGACACTGACCCTGACTATTTTAACTAGCATCATACATGTCAACAAATTGGTATTGTCAGTGCCAGGCATTGAAGGATGTCAGCGCATAGACTAAACATTGGTGGAGATGTGAGAGATAATTTTGCAAGTGGTAGAGCACTGTTTGAGCTGGGGGGGAGGGAAACTCTCTTTTGGCCAGCGGTACAGGCCCAGGGCCCTTCATGTTACAACGGTGTGTCTGACGTTGGTTGCGCGCCACCACCGCCAGAGACACTTTATTGTACTATGAGGGACCCAGTGGCAGTGCCGTCGGCCAAAAGTTGGCACACCCACCTCTTCAGACAAACGGCACTCTCACGGGTGCTTGCGCCAAGTGGCGAGACCACGGCCCCGTGGGGGGGAGTTAGCGCATTTATGGAGGTGTAAACATGTCGTATGCTGGACAAACAGCTGCTGCAGATTAAGAGATTGGAACAGTCAGTAAGACCAGTCCACAAGCAAGACCTTTTTATAGGAAAGCTAGGTGTCAGCCGGGAATGGTGGGGCAAAATAATTCGAAATCCATGAGTGGTTCATTTTAATGAAGGTTAGATCATCAACATTTTGGGTAGCCAGACGAGTCCTTTTTTCGGTCAATATTGAACCAGCAGCATTGAATACTCTTTCTGATAGCACACTAGCTGCTGGGCAAGCAAGCTCCTTCAATGCATACTCTGCCAATTCAGGCCAGGTGTCTATTTTGGATGCCCAGTAATCAAATGGGAATGACGGTTGAGGGAGAACATCGATAAGGGATGAAAAATAGTTAGTAACCATACTGGACAAATGTTGTCTCCTGTCACTTTGAATTGATGCTGCAGTACCTGTCCTGTCTGTGGTCATTGCGAAATCACTCCACAACCTGGTCAGAAAACCCCTCTGTCCAACACCACTTCTGATTTCTGCACCTCTAACACCTCAGCCCTGTTGCCCCCTGCACCCCATGTGAGAACCATCACCGGAGCTGTGTGCTGGGAATGCCTGAATCAAACGGTCTACCAGAGTTGCTTGTTTGGTTGCTAGTATTTGTTCGAGGTTCTCATGTGGCATGATATTTTGCAATTTGCCTTTATAGCGAGGATCAAGGAGGCAGGCCAACCAGTAATCGTCATCGGTCATCATTTTAATAATGCGTGGGTCCCTTTTGAGGATACATAAGGCATAATCTGCCATGTAGGCCAAAGTTCCAGTTGTGAAATCTGCGGTTGTGCTGGGTTGAGGGGCAGTTTCAGGCAAATCTACGTCACTTGTCTCCCTCAAAAAACCTGAACCCGGCCTTGCAATGCCAACAGTTTCTATTGGCCCCTGAGAAGCTTCCTCATTCAAAAAATACTCATCCCCATCATCCTCCTCGTCCTCCTCCTCTTCGCCCGCTATCTCGTCCTGTAGAATGCCCTGACCAGACAATGGCTGACTGTCATCAAGGCTTTCCTCTTCCTCGGCTGCAGACGCCTGCTCCTTTATGTGCGTCAAACTTTGCATCAGCAGACGCATTAGGGGGATGCTCATGCTTATTATGGCATTGTCTGCACTAACCAGCCATGTGCATTCTTCAAAACACTGAAGGACTTGACACAGGTCTTGTACCTTCGACCACTGCACACCTGACAACTCCATGTCTGCCATTCAACTGCCTGCCGGTGTATGTGTATCCTCCCACAAATACATAACAGCATGCCTCTGTTCGCACAGTCTCTGAAGCATGTGCAGTGTGGAGTTCCACCTTGTTGCAACGTCGATGATTAGGCGATGCTGGGGAAGGTTCAAAGACCGCTGATGGTTCTGCATACGGCTGGAGTGTACGGGCGAATGGCGGATATGCGCGCAAAGTCTGCGCACTTTGAGGAGCAGGTCGGGTAACCCCGGATAACTTTTCAGGAAGCACTGCACAACCAGGTTTAAGGTGTGAGCCAGGCAAGGAATGTGTTTCAGTTGTGAAAGGGCTATGGCAGCCATAAAATTCCTTCCGTTATCACTCACTACCTTGCCTGCCTCAAGATGTACAGTGCCCAGCCATGACTGAGTTTCTTTCTGCAAGAACTCGGACAGAACTTCCGCGGTGTGTCTGTTGTCGCCCAAACACTTCATTGGCAATACAGCCTGCTGACGCTTGCCACTAGCTGTCCCATAATGGGACACGTCGTGTGCAACAGTGGCAGCTGCGGATGGAGTGGTCGTGCGACTGCGGTCTGTGGACGAGCTCTCGCTTCTGCAGGAGGACGAGGAGGAGGAGGAGGGGGGCGAGCGCCTACAGCCAACTGTTTCCTAGACCGCGGGCTAGGCAGAACTGTCCCAATATTGCTGTCCCCTGTGGACCCTGCATCCACCACATTAACCCAGTGTGCCGTGATGGACACGTAACGTCCCTGGCCATGCCTACTGGTCCATGAATCTGTTGTCAGGTGCACCTTTGTACTCACAGATTGCCTGAGTGCATGGACGATGCGGTCTTTTACATGCTGGTGGAGGGCTGGGACGGCTTTTCTCGAAAAGAAGTATCGACTGGGTAACTCGTAGCGTGGTACAGCGTAGTCCATCAGGGCTTTGAAAGCTTTGCTTTCAACTAACCGGTAGGGCATCATCTCTAATGAGATTAGTCTATCAATGTGGGCGTTCAAACCCTGTGTACGCGGATGCGAGGATGAGTACTTCCTTTTCCTAATGAGAGTCTCATGTAGGGTGAGCTGGACTGGAGAGCTGCAGATGGTGGAACTAGCGGGGGTGCCGGTGGACATGGCAGACTGAGAGAGGGTTGGAGATGGTATTCTTGCTGGTGCCCTACATGCAGTGTTTCCTACCACGAACCTGTTGATTCCCTGGCTGCTTTGGCCTGGCGACGAAACCTGCACATTTACTGCAGGTGGTGCGGTAAATGGTGGGCTTACAGTGAGGGAAGAGATGTAGTGTTGCTGACTAGCTTCATTGGCCGAGGGTGCTACAACCTTAAGGGACGTTTGGTAGTTAGTCCAGGCTTGCAAATGCATGGTGGTTAAATGTCTACGCATGCAACTTGTATTTAGACTTTTAAGATTCTGACCTCTGCTTAAGGTAGTTGAACATTTTTGACAGATGACCTGGTGGTCAGGACAATAATGGACCTGGTGGTTAAGAGCACACGGAAATACCTGATAGTTACTGATAAATAAGGACGAGCTCTGGGACGTGGGAACTCTGCTGACCGCAATCCCTAATCCTATCACGCACACTAGAAATAGCCGTGGATTGCTCCTAACGCTCCCTATGCAACTCGGCACAGCCTAAGGAACTAGCTAGCCCTGAAGATAGAAAAATAAAGCCTACCTTGCCTCAGAGAAATTCCCCAAAGGAAAAGGCAGCCCCCCACATATAATGACTGTGAGTAAAGATGAAAATACAAACACAGAGATGAAATAGATTTAGCAAAGTGAGGCCCGACTTACTGAACAGACTGAGGATAGGAAAGGTTGCTTTGCGGTCAGCACAAAACCCTACAAAAAGACCACGCAGAGGGCGCAAAAAGACCCTCCGCACCGACTCACGGTGCGGAGGCGCTCCCTCTGCGTCCCAGAGCTTCCAGCAAGCAAGACAACAATAAAAATAGCAAGCTGGACAGAAAAATAGCAAACCAAAGAAAATACAAGCAGGAACTTAGCTTCTGCTGGGAAGACAGGTCACAAGAACGATCCAGGAGAGAACTAGACCAATACTGGAACATTGACAGGTGGCATGGAGCAAAGATCTAAGTGGAGTTAAATAGAGCAGCCAGCTAACGAATTAACCTCGTCACCTTTTGAAGGAAACTCAGAAACACCCACCAGAGGAAGCCCATGGACAGAACCAGCCGAAGTACCATTCATGACCACAGGAGGGAGCCCGACAACAGAATTCACAACAGATGACTTTGCGCTGATCAATTGGATGTTGTTTAAAAAAATGCCAAACTGCACTCCTTCTAGCATCGGATACCTTTTCAGGCATTGCAGACTGAGCTTCTTTAACCGGATGGCCACGCTGTCCTCCAACTGGTTTTGGCTTTGCCACGCATTTTGGGCCAGATACGGGCCCGGCAGATGGAACCTGTTGCGATGTTGATGCCTGCTGTGGCTCCTCCTCCTCCGCTTCAGAGCTACTGCCGCCTGCACCCTGTTCCCCCAATGGCTGCTAATCGGGGTCATCAACTGGGTCATCTGTGACCTCCTATTCTATCTCGTGTGCAACTTCGTCTGTGTCACCGTGTAAGCCGGTGGTATAGCGTTCGTGACGGGGCACCATAGTCTCATCAGGGTCTGATTCTGGATCAGTACACTGCGAGGGCAATGTTCTGGTCTGAGTCAAAGGAACAGCATAGTAATCTGGCTGTGGCATCTGTGCACTCCATGTCCGATTCAACTTGTAATGGGCATGGCCTGTTAACTGTTTCACTTTCTAACCCAGGAATGGTATGTGTAAAGAGCTCCATGGAGTATCCCGTTGTGTCGCCTGACGCATCCTTCTCTGTTGTTCTTGGTGAAGAAGACAAGAAAGCGACTTGTCCCTGACCGTGAACATCCACTAACGACGCGCTGCTTTTACATTTAGCAGTTTCAGAAGAGGAGGCGAAAGAGCTAGAGGCTGAGTCAGCAAGGAAAGCCAAAACTTGTTCTTGCTGCTCCAGCTTTAAAAGCTGTTTTCCTACTCCCAGAAAAGGGAGTGTTCGAGGCTTTGTGTAGCCAGATGACGAACCTGGCTCAACAACTCGAGACTTGGGTGCTATATTGCTTTTCCCACGACCACCTGATGCTCCACCACCACTACCATCATTACCAGCTGGCAATGTCCGCCCACGGCCACGACCTCTTCCACCAGACTTCCTCATTGTTTGAAAAACGTAACCAAACTAATGGTATTTGTTACTGTAAAACCAGTTACAAGGTGAACTCAAACTTCTGTTGGATTTATATATCCCTTTATAGGTGGGTGAGACTGCAGGGAAAATCAGGCCCAATGTATAACAGTACACAGCTTCAGTGGCAGACAGATATGCCACTAACAGGATTGACGCTGATGCAGACACTAACAATTAAAATCTCCCCCTTTTTATTTTTTCTGGGAGAATATTGAAGAAATGTGGCCCATTCTTATACAGTATATGTTCTGTGGCACAAAATTAGAGACAGATGCCACACACAGCACTGGAACTGAGGCAGAATTGCCAATCTTAATCTCCCACTATTTGTTTTTTTTACAGGGAGAATTTAAAAGAAATCTGGCCCAGTGTTACACACTAGGTTTTCTGTGGCACAAAATTAGAGACAGGTGGCACACACAGGACTGGCACCGAAGCAGAAATGCCAATCTTAATCTCCCACTATTTTTTTTTTCAGGGATAATTTAAAAGAAATCTGGCCCAGTGTTACACACTAGGTTTAATGTGGCACAAAATTAGAGACAGGTGGCACACACAGGAATGGCACCGAAGCAGTAATGCCAATCTTAATCTCCCACTATTTTTTTTCCAGGGAGAATTTGAAAAAAATCTGGCCCAGTATTACACACTAGGGTTTCTGTGGCACAAAATTAGAGACAGGTGGCACACACAGGACTGGCACCGAAGCAGAAATGCCAATCTTAATCTCCCACTATTTTTTTTTCCCGGGAGAATTTAAAAGAAATCTGGCCCAGTGTTACACACTAGGTTTTCTGTGGCACAAAATTAGAGACAGGTGGCACACACAGGACTGGCACCGAAGCAGAAATGCCAATCTTAATCTCCCACTATTTTTTTTTTCAGGGATAATTTAAAAGAAATCGGGCCCAGTGTTACACACTAGGTTTAATGTGGCACAAAATTAGAGACAGGTGGCACACACAGGAATGGCACCGAAGCAGTAATGCCAATCTTAATCTCCCACTATTTTTTTCCAGGGAGAATTTAAAAGAAATCTGGCCCAGTGTTACACACTAGGTTTAATGTGGCACAAAATTAGAGACAGGTGGCACACACAGGACTGGCACCGAAGCAGAAATGCCAATCTTAATCTCCCACTATTTTTTTTCCAGGGAGAATTTGAAAAAAATCTGGCCCAGTATTACACACTAGGGTTTCTGTGGCACAAAATTAGAGACAGGTGGCACACACAGGACTGGCACCGAAGCAGAAATGCCAATCTTAATCTCCCACTATTTTTTTTTCCCGGGAGAATTTAAAAGAAATCTGGCACAGTGTTACACACTAGGTTTAATGTGGCACAAAATTAGAGACAGGTGGCACACACAGGACTGGCACCGAAGCAGAAATGCCAATCTTAATCTCCCACTATTTTTTTTTCCTGGGAGAATTTAAAAAAAATCTGGCCCAGTATTACACACTAGGGTTTCTGTGGCACAAAATTAGAGACAGATGCCACACACAGCACTGGCACCGAAGCAGAAATGCCAATCCTAATCTCCCACTAATTTTTTTTTTTATTTATGTGAGAATTGGCAAGAAATCAGGCCCACTGTTAGACTGTATGTTTTCTGTGCCAGAAAATGAGACACAGATGCCACATACAGGACTGCCACTGATGCAGATTTGTCAATTTTAATCTGCACCCTTTTTTTTTTTTTTTTCTTCAGGGAGACTAGTGAATAAATCTGGGCCACTGTATTAGAGTATATTTTCTGTGGCAGAAAGTGGCTTGAAGAGATATAACGAAAAAAAAAAGGGACTGTCCTACAATTACTATCTCCCTGCAGTAATCTCAGCAAAGTATGGCAGGCAGCAATAACAAGGAGTGGACTGCTGCACAAAAAAGTCAAAAGTGTGGACAAACAAACAAGATAGCTGTGCAGAAAGGAAGGAGCAACAGGATTTGTGCTTTGAAAAAAGCAGTTGGTTTGCACAGTGGCATACAAACAGCAATGCAGCTATCAGGGAGCCTTCTAGGGCAGCCCAATGAGCTACAGCGCTGAGGAAAAAAAAAATTAGCCTCCACTGTCCCTGCAAACAAAAGGTGGTGTTGGACAGTGGAAATCGCTACAGCACAAGCGGTTTGGGGGTTAATGTACCCTGACTAACGCTATCCCTGCTTCTGACGAAGCGGCAGCAACCTCTCCCTATACTCAGATCAGCAGCAGTAAGATGGCGGTCGGCGTGCACGCCCCTTTATAGCCCCTGTGACGCCGCAGAAAGCAAGCCAATCACTGCAATGCCCTTCTCTAAGATGGTGGGGACTGAGACCTATTTCATCACGCTGCCCACACTCTGCGTCCACCTTCATTGGCTGAGAAATGGCGCTTTTCGCGTCATTGAAACGCGACTTTGGCGCGAAAGTCACATACCACATGGCCGACCCCACACAGGGATCGGGTCCGGTTTCATGAAACCCGACTTTGCCAAAAGTCGGCGACTTATGAAAATGAACGATCCGTTTCGCTCAACCCTACTGTATACCCTTGACATGATCAGTCCAGGAAAAGAGCAGTCAGGATTCAAAACCCTTACTGTATCATGACATTAATAGTATATTCTTATCAATTAGCAAAATCCAAAGTGTGTGAACAAAAGAGAAAACTAAATCTAATCAATATTTGGTGTGACCATCCTGTGTATTCAAAACAGCATCACATCATTAATTCTTCCAGGTACACTTGCAGGGCCAGCTCCTGATTTTCATGGGCCCCGGGTGAAAGAGACTCAATGGGTCTGTTTAACATATACCACAATTCACAATGCACAGATATGGAAATACAAGTATAGTACACTGCCAAAGATTTCACTTCTTACATTACATGAGTGATATCTATTGTAAGTTCTGCAATAAGTCAGAAACCAGATAGTATAGTCCTCCATACAGTATTATGGGCATTAGTGATGAGCGAATATACTCGATACCTGAGATTTCCCGAGCACGCTCGGGTGACCTCCGAGTATTTTTTAGTGCTTGGAGATTTTGTTTTCCTCACTTCAGCTGAATGATTTACATCTCTTAGCCAGCTTGATTACATGTGAGGATTCCCTAGCAAGCAGGCAACCCCCACATGTACTTATGCTGGCTAACAGATGTAAATCATTCAGCTGTGGCAATGAAAACTAAATCTCCGAGCACTAAAAAATACTCGGAGGTCACCCGAGTGTGCTTGGGAAATCTCGAGTAACAAGTATATTCGCTCATCACTAATGGGCACCACATAGTCCTCCATACAGTATTATGGGCACCACATAGTGCTCCATACAGAATAATGGGTCCCATATATTTCTCCATACAGTATTATGAGCACCACACACTACTCCATACAGAATAATGAGCCCCATATATTGCTCCATACAGCAGCACATAGTACTCCATACAGAATAATGAACTCTATGAATTGCTCCATACATTATTATGGGCACCACATAGTGCTCCATACAGAATAATGAGTATTATATATTGCTCCAAACTGTATAATGAGCCCCATATATTGCTCTGTGCAGTATAATTGGCCCCATATAATGCTGCATACAGTATTATGGGCACCACATAGTGCTTCATACAGAATAATGAGTATCATATATTGCTCCAAACTGTATAATGAGCCCCATATATTGCTCTGTGCAGTATAGTCCCCCCATATAATGCTCCATACAGTATAATAAGCCCCAATATAATGCTCCATAAAGAATAATGAGTCCCATATATTGCTCCATACAGTATAATGAGCCCCATATAATGCTCCAAACAGTATAATGAACTCCATATATTGCTCCATACAATATAATGAGCCACATATATTGTTCCATACATAATGAGCCGCATATATTGTTCCATACATAATGAGCCCCATATATTGCTCCATATATAATGGCTCCATATCATGCTCCATACAGTATATCATGGGTCCCATATAATGATCCATACCTAATGGGCCCCATATAATGCTCCATATATAATGGGCCTCATGTAATGCTCCATACAGTATATAAAGGGCCCCATATATTGCTCCATACATAATGTGCCCCATATGCGTCACATATAATGGACCCATATAATACTCCATATACAGTATAATGGCCCCATCTAATACTCCATACATAATGCACCACATACTGTATATTGCTCCAAACATGAAAAAAGAATAAAAAAAATTAAATACTCCCATCTCATTGCTGGCCGCTTCTCTGCTTCGGACTCCTCAGCGTCGCCATCTTCCGGTTCTCTACACTGTGACTTAGTGATGTCATCGTGCCCTCTGACATAAAATGTCACAGAGACAGGAGACGTGGAAGAGACAACAGTTGAAGAACCGGGAGAGGTAAGTATTGCATGTACTGGGGCCCTGAGCAAGTGGGGTGCCCCACTTACAGAAGCTGGCGGGGATCCCCATAGGGGCGCCAGTGTCCCCAACGGTGAGTGGGCCTCCCTAGATCTTACAAATTCTTCTGCCTCTTCTTGTAATCACACACAGACTCGATGATGTTGAAATCAGGGCTCTGTGGGGGGTATAATCACTTCCAGGGCTCCTTGTTTTTCTTTATGCAGCAGATAGTGCTTAATAACATTAACTGTGTGTTTGGGGTTGTTGTTCTGCAGCAAAATAAATTTGGAGCCAAATCAGATGCCTCTCTGGTAGAAACACATGATGAATAAGTATCTGCCTGTATTTCTCAGCATTCAGGACTCAAGAAGAGAGACTTTAAGGGATGGAGCACACGGTCAGTAAACACTAAAGGTTGGACATCCTTGTGCATCCTTGGACGTCCTTGCGCTGCGTCCTTGTGCAGTGTCCAACCCGTAGTGGCCGCATGTTACAGCATAAAGAAATCCCAGGCCCACTATGCATCCACAGACGCCCGCGGCTCACCCGCAGAGACGAACATGTGGCGCGTCTTTCCAGACTGCAGCATGTCAAATTCTCTTGAGGAGATGCTTCAATGCACACATGCGGATTCACCTGCATTCAATAAGCGACAGCACTTTGGGCGCAGCGAACATGGACTTGTCCAAAGCGGTGCTAGTTCCGGATTGTGGGCACATACCCAAAATTAGCTCCTTGCCTTGACTGCTTTTTCCTCACAATATTCAATATACGGTAACTTTTTGTGCAAAGCATATAGTTCTCATATGGACCTGTGACCATTATAATGACCATTATAATTAAGCCTATGATGGAGAAGTCCAAATGACAGAATGTATTATCTAATAGGATGTCTAACATGTATAACCTCCTTTACATAGGATCAAAGATGTCTTTGAACTGATGAGGATGGTGTACTTACTTTGAAAATTTGTATCAGAAAGTTGAACTGCAATTTGTTTTATGATATCTGGTGACAGATACAATTTGGGGCTAAAAGAACATTTTTGTGGGAAAAAATAGATTTTTTATTTTAACAGCTCTACGCTATAAAGTTATATAAAGCACTTGGGGTTCAAGGTGCTCCCCACACATATAGATAAATTCCTTAAAGAGTCTAGTTTCCAAAATGCGGTCAGTTGTGGGTGTTTCCACTGTTATAGCACATTAGCCTGCAGTGATCCTCAACCTACTGAACAGCCGCACAGCCAGCTCTTCCCTCTCCTAGTGTATCCTCACCCAACCCTTGCAGACTGTGAGCCCTCGCGGGCAGGGTCCTCCCTCCTTATGTACTCGTGTGCCTTGTTATCTGCTCATGTTTAATGTATTTGTCTATATTTGCCCCGTATTCACATGTAAAGCACCATGGAATAAATGGCGCTATAAAAATGTATAATAATAATAATTATGAGCTCTCCAAACCTGACATGGCATCCGCTCTCAATTCCAGCCATTTTGCGTTCAAAAAGTTAAATGGTGCTCCTTCCCTTCCAAGCCCTGCCGTGCTCCCAAACAGTGGTTTCCCCCACATATGGTGTATCGGCGAACTAATGAAAATTTGGGGGTCCATTTTCTCCTGTTACCTTTGTGGAAATGAAAAAATTTGGGGTTAAAGTAAAATTTTTGTGAAAAAATAATGATGTACAATAACAAATTGTATTGTGGTACCGTGTTAGTCAGAAAAATTGATGTGAATACTTTTCTGCCCAATGATGACAAAAGTATTCTAGGAGTGATACCTTTATTGGCTAACCAGAAAATAATATGTTTGCAAGCTTTCAGAGCACAGTGGCGTAATCTTGCCTGAAGAAGGAGCCACTGTGCTCTGAAAGCCTGCAAACATGTTTTTTTCTGGTTAGCCAATAAAGGTATCACTCCAAGAATATTTCTATCATCATTGGGCAGAAAAGTATTCACATCGATGTGAAAAAATAAAAATGCTCATTTTTTCCTTTCACAGTCCTTTACTTTCTGTTAAGCACCACCTGAACATTTAATAAACTTTTTGAATGTGATTTGATTTGTTTTTAGAATGGTGTAACTTTTAGGTATTTTCGGTCATATAGACCCCTTAAAGTCACTTCAAATGTGATGTGGTCCCTAAAAAATAGTTTTGTAAATTTTGAATGGAAAAACTAGAAATCGCTGATCCACTTTTAACCCTTCCAACTTCCCAACAAAAAATTATGTTTCATAAATTGCACTGTTGTAAAGTAAACATGTGGTAAATATTATTTACAAACTATTTTGTGTGATATAACTCTGTGTTTTAAGGGCATCAAAATTAAAATTTAGAAAATATAAAAATTTTCACCAAATTTCCCATATAAACATTAGTCATATCAAACAAATTTTACCAATATTATGAAGTACAATATGTTAGGGGTCGAGTTCCCGCCTCTGCACAGGGGGAATCTCGGGCCATCTCCGCTGCGGTCTCCCATTCCTCTCCTGCCGCAGTTGTGCCTGCTCAGCGGAGACGTCAGTCCAAGCGTCTTGCTCAGTCCCACTCTGTGCAAAGATTTACTGCTGCCTTTCCTGCTTCTGCCATTGAAGTCAGTGCTGGGCAGCGGCGAGCAGACGCTTCTGCGACTAAGTCCTGCTTTTCTCATTCTGAGCATGCCCTGAGTAAGATCTCTCAGTGGAGATCGAGGGTCACATGGTAGGAAGGTCCTATTGCTGCTAGGACTAACTCCTGCTTTTCACACACTGAGCATGCCCAGGGTAAGATCTCTCAGTGGAGATCTAGGGTCACATGCTCAGTTATGGCAGTCTCTCATTGGTCCTTCTAGGAAGGTCTTTTTCTTGCTGCAGATATATAAGGCTCGCATGGCCGCACGGCCATGCGCTAGTATCAATGCATGACATGACTTTTGCGCCACTGTGGTCACGCTTGTGTGTATTCAGGGACCCGGCTGAAATAAGCCACTAGAATACCGGCACCTCCGGTGAGGAGAT
This sequence comes from Ranitomeya imitator, assembly GCF_032444005.1. Lineage (NCBI taxonomy): Eukaryota > Metazoa > Chordata > Amphibia > Anura > Dendrobatidae > Ranitomeya > Ranitomeya imitator. Next base: position 395,746,281 of record NC_091285.1, on the reverse strand, counting down.
TGTGTGTTTGGTTACAGGGCCCCGGCTGAAATAAGCCACTAGAATACCGGCTCCACCGGTGAGGAGATTATATGTTTGCCTCCTGGACTGCGTGACCACAAGCTGCTATCTGCTCAGCAGTTACTGTGTATTCCTGTGGAGTTTAACAGGACACAGTCCTTTCCTTATAGCAACTCTGTGAAGCAACAGAGTTCGCTTCTACCGCCATATCGTGCCACTGTTTGCCAGCAGCAGGTTCTATTCCTGCACGGTGGACCCCGGGCTGCGAACGCACCAAATAACATCTCTATATTTACTCGGTGCGTTCCGCCAGCCCTAACAGTATACTAGCGCCAGGGTCTGGCTGGTAAATGGCGGACGATCAGCGTTTACAGCGGTACATCCAGCAGCTGGAGGGTAGGTTGACGCTCTCGAGCTCACAACCTCAGCTGTTGATGTTACCGCAGTCGCTGTTCAGGCTGCAAGTGTAGCTGCAGCCAGTTTGTCTTCTGCCACCCCTGCTCCGACTTTATCCCGTCTCCCGCTTCCAGACAAGTTTGCTGGTGACAGTAAGCTATGTCGGGGATTCGTGAGTCAGTGCTCCATACATCTTGAGCTTCTGGCTGCACGTTTTCCTATGGAACGGGCGAAAGTGGGATTTATTTTATCCCTTTTGTCGGGCAGGGCATTGGAGTGGGCAACGCCGCTATGGGAGCGCAATGATCGTGTGGCGCAGAGTGCTCCTCTCTTCCTGGACGCTCTTAAACAGGTCTTTTTGGGACCTCGTGTCACCCACGATACCGCGCTCCAATTGTTGGCAACAACACAGGGTTCGTCCATTGTCAGCCAGTTCGCCGTCCAATTCCGGACTCTGGTCTCTGAGCTGGAATGGCCGGATAAAGTCCTTATTCCGGTGTTCTGGAGAGGACTGGCAGATCATGTGAAGGACGCCTTGGCCACCAGGGAGATTCCCGCCACACTGGAGGAGCTTATTTCTATATCTACCCGCATCGACCTCCGTTTTAACGAGCGGAAGTTGGAGCGGGCCCAGTGTAGGCAGAGGTTTCGACTGGCTCCCACCTTCGCCAGACCTCTGGAATCTTCCGTTCAGGCGTCCGACTCCCATGAGGCCATGGAGGTTTCTCGAGCGGGACCTAAGTCTCGGACCGCTCGAGTACCCGTGGTTTGCAGAAATTGCCAACAAGAAGGACATTATGCCAATAAATGTCCACGGCGGTCGAGTAAACGATCGCGTCTAGTAACCCTTGGAGGAGGTTCACTAGACACAGCGGCATTTTCCTCCAAGCTGTCCTTCAAAGGGACAATCATATTAGGCTCTTACGCTCTAACAGTCGAGCTTTGTGTGGATTCTGGAGCTGAGGGGAATTTCATCTCCTCAGCTTTTGCTCTGCGCCATGCAATACCTCTGGTGATGCTCGCCAAACCGGTGACTGTTAGAGTAGTGAATGGGTCAACACTTCCATCTCAGATAACACACCAGACTGTCCCTTTCACGTTAGCTATGTCCCCATCCCACCAGGAGATAATTTCCCTTCTTGTCCTTCCCGAGGGAATGAATGAGATTCTGCTGGGAATACCCTGTCTCCGTTTCCACTCCCCACATATTGAGTGGTCCTCTGGGAGGATATTGGGTTGGAGTGATTCATGTAAGGGCAGATGTTTGAGAGAGTGCGTTCAGGTTTCTACCACCGAGATACCTGCAGATCTTTCTTCCCTTCCCAAATGCTATTGGTCCTATGCAGACGTCTTCTCCAAAAAGGCTGCGGAGACCCTTCCACCTCACCGCCCCTATGACTGTCCTATTGATCTCTTGCCTGGAGCAGAACCTCCTCGGGGACGGGTCTATCCCCTCTCCCTCCCGGAGACAGAGGCTATGTCCCAATACATCCAGGAAAATTTGGCAAGAGGGTTCATTAGGAAGTCAGTGTCACCTGCAGGGGCAGGGTTCTTCTTCGTGCAGAAGAAGAACGGAGAATTACGTCCTTGCATAGATTACAGGGGTCTTAACGCCATCACCTTTAAGAATAAGTACCCATTGCCCCTGATTTCTGAGCTCTTTGATAGGCTACGGGGAGCAAGGGTATTTACCAAATTAGATTTGCGGGGTGCTTATAACCTGATTCGCATCCGTGAGGGGGATGAATGGAAGACGGCGTTTAATACCAGGGATGGGCACTATGAGTATCTGGTGATGCCCTTCGGGCTCTGTAATGCCCCAGCCGTCTTCCAAGACTTTGTCAATGACATCTTCCGGAATATGCTCTCCACCTCGGTCGTAGTCTATCTGGATTATATTCTCATCTTCTCTCCAGATATTGACTCCCACCGGAGAGATGTTGGCAGAGTCTTCGACCTCTTACGGTCAAATTCCCTCTATGCAAAGTTGGAGAAGTGTATGTTTGAGCAGGAGTCTTTACCTTTCCTGGGCTATATCATTTCCACCCAGGGATTGGCTATGGATCCTGCCAAACTACAGGCTGTGATGGACTGGCAAGAACCCCATTCTCTTAAAGCGGTGCAGCGCTTTATGGGGTTCATTAATTATTACCGCCAGTTCATTCCACACTTCTCAACTTTGGTAGCTCCCTTGGTAGCCCTCACCAAGAAGGGAGCAAATCCCAAATTGTGGTCTGAAGAGGTCTCCAAGGCCTTCTCTTCTATTAAATCTCATTTTGCTAGCGCTCCCATCCTACATCGTCCCGATGTGGATAAGCCGTTTATAATGGAGGTGGATGCCTCATCCGTTGGTGCAGGAGCAGTCCTCTTCCAAAAGGATGCTCAAGGTCGGAAGCATCCTTGCTTCTTCTACTCCAAGACCTTCACACCAGCGGAGAGGAATTATTCCATCGGGGACAGGGAGTTGCTAGCGATGAAGTTGGCTTTCTCGGAGTGGAGACATCTCTTGGAGGGGGCTTGCTTTCCCTTTCAAGTCTTCACGGACCACAAAAATTTGTTATATTTGCAAACAGCCCAGCAGCTAAATTCTCGCCAGGCCAGATGGTCCTTGTTCTTCTCCCGGTTCCACTTCACCCTCCATTATCTCGCTGGGGAGAAGAACATTCAGGCTGACGCCCTCTCTCGCTCTGTTGTGTCATCTGAGGAGGAGGAAGGGGAGCCTCGGCTTATTGTCCCTTCTGAGAGCCTGAGAACCGTAGCTCCGGTTTTGCTAGAGTCTGTGCCTCCGGGCAAGACTTTTGTACCCATTAATTTGCGACCGGAGGTTCTCTCTTGGGCTCATTCGTCCAGGGTGGGTGGACACTTTGGGACAAAAAGGACATCTGAGCTGCTGGCGAGGTCGTACTGGTGGCCACATATGGTTCGTGATGTCAGAGATTACATTCAGGCATGTGTCTCCTGTGCCAAAAATAAATCTCCTCGACAACGGCCAGCAGGGTTACTCTATCCCTTGCCGGTGGCAGACAGGCCCTGGGAGATGGTCGGGATGGACTTTGTGGTGGGTTTGCCCAAGTCTCGTGGCTGTACCATCATTTGGGTTGTCACCGATCATTTTTCTAAAATGGTGCATTTGGTCCCGCTTCCACGGTTACCTTCTGCACGGGCCTTGGCAGCGTTGTTCATAAAACACATCTTCCGCCTACACGGCATGCCGGACAAAATTGTCAGTGACCGGGGTCCCCAGTTTGCGTCTCGGTTCTGGAGAGAGCTTTGTCGTCTTCTCAGCATTGAGTTAAATCTCTCTTCCGCATATCATCCCGAGACGAACGGGTTGGTAGAGAGGGCCAACCAGACCTCGGTCACATATCTGCGACATTTTGTCTCAGCCAGGCAGGATGACTGGGCATCCTTGCTATCATGGGCAGAGTTTGCGCTGAAGAACGCCGTGGCCGACTCCACTGGACAAACCCCATTTCTCCTTAACTATGGTCAGCATCCGCGGGTACCTGTGCCTATGCCCGTGTCTTCCGCCGACTCCAGGGTGGCAGACTGGGCTGTGGAAGCACGGGATATTTGGGACCGCACTCAGGATGCCATTCGGGCCTCCAAGGAGAGAATGAGGTCCTCTGCCGATGCACATCGGCGCCCCGCTCCGACCTTTGCTCCTGGCGACTTGGTGTGGCTCTCCGCCCGTAACATCAGGCTGCGAGTGGAGTCCACTAAGTTTGTACCTCGCTACTTGGGTCCTTTTAAGGTCCTCGAACAGGTTAATCCTGTGGTCTATCGTTTAGCCCTTCCGCCACGCCTGGGTATCACCGACACCTTTCATGTGTCCCTCTTGAAACGCGTATACATGTCCCGGTTTTCCGAGTCATCTGCTGGGACATCGGGTTCGTCTACGGACGATTACGAGGTGAATGCTATTTTGGGGTGCAAGGTGGTACGTGGTAAAAAGTTTTATTTGGTGGACTGGAAGGGTTATGGTCCTGAGGACAGGTCCTGGGAGCCTGCTGAGCACATTCAGGCTCCGCAGCTCATTGCTGCCTTTGAGCGTAGCGAGGTCCAAGGAGGGGGGGCCCTAGGAGGGGGGGTAATGTTAGGGGTTGAGTTCCCACCTCTGCATAGGGGGAATCTCGGGCCATCTCCGCTGCGGTCTCCCATTCCTCTCCTGCCGCAGTTGTGCCTGCTCAGCAGAGACGTCAGTCCAAGCGTCTTGCTCAGTCCCACTCTGTACAAAGAGTTACTGCTGCCTTTCCTGCTTCTGCCATTGAAGTCAGTGCTGGGCAGCGGCGAGCAGACGCTTCTGCGACTAAGTCCTGCTTTTCTCATTCTGAGCATGCCCTGAGTAAGATCTCTCAGTGGAGATCGAGGGTCACATGGTAGGAAGGTCCTATTGCTGCTAGGACTAACTCCTGCTTTTCACACACTGAGCATGCCCAGGGTAAGATCTCTCAGTGGAGATCTAGGGTCACATGCTCAGTTATGGCAGTCTCTCATTGGTCCTTCTAGGAAGGTCTTTTTCTTGCTGCAGATATATAAGGCTCGCATGGCCGCACGGCCATGCGCTAGTATCAATGCATGACATGACTTTTGCGCCACTGTGGTCACGCTTGTGTGTATTCAGGGACCCGGCTGAAATAAGCCACTAGAATACCGGCACCTCCGGTGAGGAGATTGTGTGTTTGGTTACAGGGCCCCGGCTGAAATAAGCCACTAGAATACTGGCTCCACCAGTGAGGAGATTGTATGTTTGCCTCCTGGACTGCGTGACCACAAGCTGCTATCTGCTCAGCAGTTACTGTGTATTCCTGTGGAGTTTAACAGGACACAGTCCTTTCCTTATAGCGACTCTGTGAAGCAACAGAGTTCGCTTCTACCGCCATATCGTGCCGCTGTTTGCCAGCAGCAGGTTCTATTCCTGCACGGTGGACCCCGGGCTGCGAACGCACCAAATAACATCTCTATATTTACTCGGTGCGTTCCGCCAGCCCTAACACAATATATCATGAAAAAAACTGTACACAGAATCACTAGGATTCGTTGAAGCATTCCAAAGTTATTACCACATAAAATGACTCTGGTCAGAATTGTAAAACAGAAGGTGAAAACAGGCTTGGGGGAGTTAAGGGATTAAAAGCTTTCCGATTTTTCTTTCTCATATGGATACACACTTAATGCATATGAGAAGGGGGAGAAAAGGGGTGAGAGAGAATTGGCAAGTTTAAAGGGAACCTGTCACCAGGTTTGGCAGATAAGAGATACAACCATCACCTTTCAGGGCTGATACACAGCATTCTATAATGCTGTATATCTGCCCCAACCCATTAGAATATTGTTAACTAAGTACCCTATTTAATTTTCATGCACTATTTCTATTTATTTAGTTACTTCAGGTTATTTGCTCATTTTTTTTATCTTAGGTTTCAGCTGTTTAGTGGTCAGTGGGAACATGCGCCTACACGTTACATGCATACCAACTTATATTCCAGTTCATCTCTTTAGATTTTGGTAAGTTTAAGTCTTGTATTTTCACAGTTTGTACAACAAACAATAATGGTTCTACTGCGATATGGAGAAGGTCTTAGTCTGTATTTTTTATATGTATAATTCCTTGTGGACAGTGCTATATTTATGCACTCTATGCTACTTAAATTGTTCTCCATCTATGTGATTGCTTGCTATAGTTTCATTTCTGGCAGGCAACATAAACTATCCATGAACCTATTTCCTGAATGGTGCTTACAAACAAATACATAAAAAGAAAATTAATTAGCTGCATGCATTTTTTAATATAAATTCAAGGTAGAAAGGAAACCATTTTGTCATCTGATGAATAATGTATCATTCAGTGAGGAAGGCAGCGATTTTCTCTTCTTTTCATTACTTGAGAGTGCTGTTTGTAGTGTTTCAATGGGCATAGTTCCAAGCTTCTATTAAAATAAGTTTTTCCGTAAGAAAAGGTCTGCAGTTCCTTTCAAATCATTTCTGCAGGAATATGTTACAAGGCAAAAATTAAATTTTCTTTAACAAGACATCTGAATAATAAACCAGCTACTTTTTCAAACAAAATACAATTGATGCTGTATTCTCACATGCGTGAAAGAATTTAGACTAAAATAGGCATTTTTGGCACAGTTGACCAAAAAAAATAACGGTTCTAGAAAGAGCACTAAACCAATTGCATTCATTGTTCTTATCCTTACCTGTTTTGTCTGTTCATAAAATAATGAAAATATTTGTGTCTTTTCCATTCTGCAATTAACCCTTTAAGCCTCAACTTTTTATAAAAAGTTTAAATTAACATTTTGTTAAGGACAGGAAAATTCCAATCCAATAGTAGAGTAATGTGGAGTATGTCTAGGCTAAGAAAAGTATTTTTTTTGCAAACTGACCGACCTGTTAAATGTATTAAGGTTCACAAGTACCGGTTGTTTGATACATGTGCCAGGGGATAGGAGCAGACACAAACAGCAGAGGGTCCCTGTGCAAGAACAATATGGGCCATGTGAAGCCCAATAGCTCATTATTATGCATAATTCCATCTATTTTTCCGATGGATGTGGCCCCATTACCTCTTGGGTTCCTGTGTTTGCACAAGTTGCACCAATGGTATGTTCACCCCTTCCCGGAGCAATATGTATGTGTGTTTGCATATCTAGGCACGTTTGGGAAACAATCTCTGTTGGGGTTTGTTGAAAAATTCATGTATGAGTTCTAGAAGAGACCTCTTTGGCTGTTACCAAGCATTTAAAGGGGTTGTCAGTGACTATTTTATCTTTCTCATCTGGCTAAGAACTGTTTAGCAGGTCGTTGCTAACTACCTGTCTGTTCTGCCCAGTGCCAGCGATTCTGCTTCTTCACATCACCAGACCAGCTCTTCCTTTTCCGGCTGCTCTGTCGACAGGGCATTTGTGTGGACGTCATGCTGATTGGCAGTCAGCTTCCCACAGTTATGCAGTGTGACAACAGCAGTCACGCCCCATCAACAGAGCCGAGTGGAAAAGAAGCAGCTGCTTTGTCGATATGACGTCTCTGGAAGCCGCAGATTCGCCAGCCGAGGCGGTCCGTGACAGCTCTCAACCAGCATAGATCGGCACCATGCACAACAGGCAGGTAGTTAGTAAGTTCTTAGGCTCATAAGAAAAAATAAAATAGTCCCGCATAACCCCTTTAATCATTATGTGCATAGTTTAGTACACAGCAACTTTATTTTGTTTTTTCTCTCTGAATTTCAAAAGCCGTATCTTTTTTATTTTTACATAAACCAAGACATATTGTGGAGAGAATTGTATTTTTTAAGACACAATTTTGGGGAAAATATAATGTACTGTATAATTATTATACATTTTCTTTTAGGTGGGGTGAAAAAAAGTCATTCCAATATTGGTCATTTCCGACTATTTGGCAGTTGAAAAAAGGCAACCACCCATTGAACGAGCAAAACGCTTGTTTGTCAGGTGCAATGATTTGTTAGATAGCTTTAAAAAAATCATTATTCTAATCATTGTGTGTAAGCACGACGTGTGCTGCTAAAAAAGTGATACACCATGTGCGCCATGTAATAACAATGGTTCTATGTGCGTGAAAGTGCCGTCAGCTGGTGTTAGGAGGTCTTTAAATGACTGTTGAATGGCATGTGTGTAGCCAATCAGTGGTCATTTAATAGCCATGGTCAACATATGTAACCCCAACATTAGTCAAAGAGGTCTGTTGGAAACATTGGGATCCAACAATGTGTTGTGGCTTGCTTCTCAGTAATGCCTGTTTAACTTCTTTGATTAGTATACAAGAAGACAGCATTCCTTAACTGATGGCAGCTTACATGCATGCTGTCTTCTATTCAATCAAGAGCACAATCCTTGAATGCAAAATACCTATAAAATATGGTCAAATTAAATAAAAAAAATTTGATTAAAAAACTGTAAATATACAGAATAACTAGACATACATTTTTTGGCAACAAAATATGTGTGACCCTAAGCATATAACTCACAGAAATTGATAGAATTAGAAAAAAAATGGTTAGAACTATTTGAACTATATTTGTCTATTGGATTTCAGAAATTGAAATGCATTTTGTTACTTGCTCTTCATCGTAATTATTCTCCAACGCCCACCTTGTGTTTTCTGGTATGTGTAGCATCCATTTTCACACATACCTTCACGCATACCAAAGACACGTGCACACATGCACCTATTATAGTCTATGTTTTAACACTGACCATGTGCTGTGTAACTCACACTTAGACATGTCACATGTCTGTTTTTTCCGGCAGCTCGGATGACAATATGTACCACACATACGCACACGATTATGTGTTAAAGAAGTGCAAAGCTAGAGATAGATATATATGAGGCAAATAGATAGATAGATTGATAAATAATAGATATGTAGATATCTGTGAGATTTATAACTTATTCCTTGCATGTGTTGGTTACTGAACCTGCATTAATCTAATAAATAGTTAAATGAAAAAAATGACTTTGGGTCCCCCCTATTTTATGTAACCAAAAAGGTAAAGCAGACATCTAAGAGTCCCTGTTTATTGAGCCCTTCGCACTTCCCGATTGCCCTGGTGCGTTGACAATCGGAGTAATGGAGACGGAGTAACGGAGCCCTGGTGTTAGTAATGGAGAGGTGTCTATCAGACACCCTCTTTATTAACCCAGTAATAAAAAAAACACACATAGAAAAAATACTTTAATTAAATAAACACTCCCGGACACTTCAATGATTCACGAATTTATATATAAAAAATCCTATGCAGATCCACAGTAGTCCACTGAATCCCACGTAGTCCACCAAATCCAAACCTGAAAAGAACATACACACAAAGAAATAAAACAAAAAGACTTTCCCTCGTTTATCACTTTATAACTCCATGGGATCCTCAGCACAAAACCTGTGGAGGCTCGTTCTGATGGTCCATAGTCTTTGCAAACAGCCACTTCCAGGTCACGCAGAGCTGACACCCGGCGATTCTGAACAGCGGTGAAATCATTAAACCTACCGCTCAACAGAGTCTTCATGTAGAGGGCAATGTGACTTGGCGACTCTGATGAGCAGTAACATTACTAATGTCCCCACTGTTCAGAATTGCCGAGTCTTGGGCAGTATGACGGGAGCCTTATAAATTGTGCTTCCTGTTATGACCTGGTGGTTAGGAGCACCTGGCACGACCTGATAGTTAAACTCACACAGGACAAGCTCTGGGATGTGGGAGCTCTGCTGATCGCAGGCCCTAATCCTATCACAACAACTAGAAATAGCCGTGGAGCGTTCCTTACTCTCCCTAGACGCCTCTTCACAGCCTAAGAGCTAGCTAGCCCTAGAGATAGAAAACAAAGCCTACCTTGCCTCAGTGAAATTCCCCAAAGGAAAAGGCAGCCCCCCACATATATTGACTGTGAGTAAAGATGAAAGTCACAAACGCAGAAATAAAACAGGTTTCAGCAAAGGGAGGCCAGACTTACTAAACAGACAGAGGATAGGAAAGGTATCTTTGCGGTCAGCACAAAAAACTACAAAAGACCACGCAGAGTGTGCAAAAAGACCTCCGCACCGACTAACGGTGCGGAGATGCAACTCTGCATCCCAGAGCTTCCAGCTAGCAAGACAAAATCATGATAACCAGCTGGAAAAGGAAACAATGAACAAATTATAACTATCAGGAACTTAGCTTCTGCTGGAGAAGACAGGTCACCAGAAAGATCCAAGAGCGAACTGAACCAATGCAGGAACATTGACAGCTGGCATGGAGTAACGATGTGAGTGGAGTTAAATAGAGCAGCCAACCAAAGGATAAACCACGTCACCTGTGTAAGGAACCTCAGAAGCAGCAGCTTCACTCACAGCCACCAGAGGGAGTCCATGGACAGAACTCGCCGAAGTACCATTCACGACCACAGGAGGGAGTTCGACAACAGAATTCACAACAGTGCCCCCCCCTTGAGGGGTCACCGAACCCTCACCAGAGCCCCCAGGCCGATCAGGATGAGACAAATGAAAGGCACGAACCAGATCGGCAGCATCAACATCAGAGGCAAAAACCCAGGAATTATCTTCCTGACCATAACCCTTCCACTTGACCAGGTACTGGAGTTTCCGTCTCGAAACACGAGAATCCAAAATCTTCTCCACCAAATACTCCAACTCCCCCTCGACCAACACCGGGGCAGGAGGATCAACGGAGGGAAACATAGGCGCCACGTATCTCCGCAACAACGACCTATGGAACACATTATGGATGGCAAAAGAAGCTGGAAGGTCCAAACGGAATGACACAGGATTAAGAACTTCAGAAATCTTATATGGCCCAATGAAACGAGGCTTACACTTAGGAGAGGAAACCTTCATAGGAACATGACGAGATGACAACCAAACCAAATCCCCAACACGAAGTCGGGGACCAACACAGCGCCGGCGGTTAGCGAAACGTTGAGCCTTCTCCAGGGACAATGTCAAATTGTCCACCACATGAGTCCAAATCTGCTGCAACCTGTCCACCACCGTATCCACACCATGACAGTCCGAAGGCTCAACCTGCCCTGAAGAGAAACGAGGATGGAAACCAGAATTACAGAAAAAAGGAGAAACTAAAGTAGCCGAGCTGGCTCGATTATTAAGGGCGAACTCAGCCAAAGGCAAGAAGGACACCCAATCATCCTGATCAGCAGAAACAAAGCATCTCAGATATGTTTCCAAAGTCTGATTAGTTCGTTCGGTTTGGCCATTAGTCTGAGGATGGAAAGCCGAAGAAAAAGACAAATCAATGCCCATCTTAGCACAAAAAGACCGCCAAAACCTCGAAACAAACTGGGAACCTCTGTCCGAGACGATGTTTTCTGGAATGCCATGCAAACGAACCACATGCTGGAAAAACAATGGCACCACATCAGAGGATGAAGGCAATTTAGACAAGGGTACCAAATGGACCATCTTAGAGAAGCGATCACAAACCACCCAAATGACCGACATCCTTTGGGAAACAGGGAGATCAGAAATAAAATCCATGGAAATATGCGTCCAGGGCCTCTTCGGGACCGGCAAGGGCAAAAGCAACCCACTGGCACGAGAACAGCAGGGCTTAGCCCGAGCACAAGTCCCACAGGACTGCACAAAAGAACGCACATCCCGTGACAAAGAAGGCCACCAAAAGGATCTAGCCACCAAATCTCTGGTACCAAAGATTCCAGGATGACCAGCCAACACCGAACAATGAACCTCAGAGATAACTCTACTAGTCCATCTATCAGGGACAAACAGTCTCTCTGCTGGACAACGGTCAGGTCTATCAGCCTGAAACTTCTGCAGCACGCGCCGCAAATCAGGGGAGATGGCAGACAAAATTACCCCCTCTTTAAGAATACCCGCCGGCTCCGGAACACCCGGAGAGTCAGGCACAAAACTCCTTGACAGGGCATCAGCCTTCACATTCTTAGATCCCGGAATGTATGAAACCACAAAATCAAAACGGGAGAAAAAGAGCGACCATCGAGCCTGTCTAGGATTCAACCGTTTGGCAGACTCGAGATAAGTCAAATTCTTGTGATCCGTCAAGACCACCACGCGATGTTTAGCTCCTTCAAGCCAATGTCGCCACTCCTCGAATGCCCACTTCATGGCCAACAACTCTCGATTGCCAACATCATAATTGCGCTCAGCAGGCGAAAAATTTTCTAGAAAAGAAGGCACATGGTTTCATCACCGAGCCATCAGAACTTCTTTGCGACAAAACAGCCCCTGCTCCAATCTCAGAAGCATCAACCTCGACCTGAAACGGGAGCGAAACATCTGGCTGGCACAACACAGGAGCAGAAGAAAAACGACGCTTCAATTCCTGAAAAGCCTCTACAGCCGCAGAGGACCAATTGACCACATCAGCACCTTTCTTGGTCAAATCAGTCAACGGTTTAGCAATACTAGAAAAATTAGCGATGAAGTGGCGGTAAAAATTAGCAAAGCCGAGGAACTTCTGCAGGCTCTTCACAGATGTCGGCTGAGTCCAATCATAAATGGCCTGAACTTTAACAGGGTCCATCTCGATAGTAGAAGGGGAAAAAATGAAACCCAAAAATGAAACCTTCTGAACTCCAAAGAGACACTTTGACCCCTTCACAAACAAGGAATTTGCATGAAGGACCTGGAACACCATTCTGACCTGCTTCACATGAGACTCCCAATCATCCGAAAAGACCAAAATGTCATCCAAATATACAATCATGAATCTATCCAGGTACTCTCGAAAAATGTCATGCATAAAGGACTGAAACACAGATGGAGCATTAGAAAGCCCGAATGGCATAACCAGGTACTCAAAATGGCCCTCGGGCGTATTAAATGCTGTTTTCCATTCATCGCCCTGTTTAATTCGCACAAGATTATACGCCCCTCGAAGATCTATCTTGGTGAACCAACTAGCCCCCTTAATCCGAGCAAACAAATCAGACAGCAGCGGCAAAGGATACTGAAATTTGACTGTGATCTTATTAAGAAGGCAGTAATCAATACAAGGTCTCAAAGAGCCATCCTTCTTGGCCACAAAAAAGAACCCTGCTCCCAATGGTGACGACGACGGGCGAATATGACCCTTCTCCAAGGATTCCTTTATATAACTCCGCATAGCGGCGTGCTCTGGCACAGATACACAGATAAATTAAACAGACGGCCCTTAGGAAACTTACTACCAGGAATCAAATTAATAGCACAATCGCAATCCCTATGAGGAGGTAGGGCACCGGATTTGGGCTCTTCAAATACATCCCGGTAATCTGATAAAAACTCAGGGACTTCAGAAGGAGTGGAAGGCGAAATTGACATGGGACATCACCATGTACCCCCTGACAACCCCAGCCGGACACAGACATAGATTTCCAATCTAACACTGGATTATGGACCTGTAGCCATGGCAACCCCAAAACGACCACATCATGCAGATTATGCAACACCAAAAAGCGAATATCCTCCTGATGTGCAGGAGCCATGCACATGGTCAATTGAGTCCAGTACTGAGGCTTATTCTTGGCCAAAGGCATAGCATCAATTCCTCTCAATGGAATAGGATACTGCGAGTGCTCCAAGAAAAAACCACAGCGCCTGGCAAACTCCAAGTCCATCAAATTCAGGGCAGCGCCTGAATCCACAAATGCCATTACAGAATAGGACGACAGAGAGCAAATCAGAGTAACGGACAAAAGAAATTTAGACTGTACCGTATCAATGGTGGCAGACCTAGCGAACCGCTTAGTGCGCTTAGGACAATCAGAGATAGCATGAGTGGATTCACCACAGTAAAAACACAGCCCATTCCGACGTCTGTGTTCTTGTCGTTCAGCTCTGGTCAAAGTCCTATCACTTTGCATAGGCTCAGGCCTATGCTCAGAGAACACCGCCAGATGGTGCACAGCTTTGCGCTCACGCAAGCGCCGATCAATCTGAATGGCCAAGGACATAGACTCATTCAGACCAGCAGGCGTGGGAAATCCCACCATGACATCCTTAAGGGCTTCAGAAAGACCCTTTCTGAAAATTGCCGCCAGGGCACACTCATTCCACTGAGTAAGCACAGACCACTTTCTAAACTTCTGACAGTACACCTCCGCTTCATCCTGACCCTGACACAAAGCCAGCAAGATTTTCTCTGCCTGATCCACTGAATTTGGTTCATCATAAAGCAATCCAAGCGCCAGAAAAAACGCATCAACATCACGCAATGCAGGATCTCCTGGCGCAAGGGAAAATGCCCAGTCTTGAGGGTCACCACGCAACAAAGAAATTATGATTTTTACTTGTTGAACGGGGTCACCAGAGGAGCGGGATTTCAAAGCTAGAAACAGTTTACAATTATTTTTGAAATTCAGAAACTTAGATCTATCCCCAGAAAATAAATCAGGAATAGGAATCCTAGGCTCTAACATAGGATTCTGAACCACAAAATCTTGAATGTTTTGTACCCTTGCAGTGAGATGATCCACACAAGAGGACAGACCTTGAATGTCCATCTCTACACCTGTGTCCTGAACCACCCAAAGGTTTAGGGGAAAAGAAAGACAAAACACAGTGCAAAGAAAAAAAAATAGTCTCAGAGCTTCTCTTATCCCTCTATTGAGATGCATTAATACTTTGGGCCAGCTGTACTGTTATGACCTGGTGGTTAGGAGCACCCGGCACGACCTGATAGTTAAACGTTAAACTCACACAGGACAAGCTCTGGGATGTGGGAGCTCTGCTGACCGCAGGCCCTAATCCTATCACAACAACTAGAAATAGCCGTGGAGCGTTCCTAACTCTCCCTAGACGCCTCTTCACAGCCTAAGAGCTAGCTAGCCCTAGAGATAGAAAACAAAGCCTACCTTGCCTCAGAGAAATTCCCCAAAGGAAAAGGCAGCCCCCCACATATATTGACTGTGAGTAAAGATGAAAGTCACAAACGCAGAAATGAAACAGGTTTCAGCAAAGGGAGGCCAGACTTACTAAACAGACAGAGGATAGGAAAGGTATCTTTGCGGTCAGCACAAAAACTACAAAAGACCACGCAGAGTGTGCAAAAAGACCTCCGCACCGACTAACGGTGCGGAGATGCCACTCTGCATCCCAGAGCTTCCAGCTAGCAATACAAAATCATGATAACCAGCTGGACAAGGAAACAATGAACAAATTATAACTATCAGGAACTTAGCTTCTGCTGGAGAAGACAGGTCACCAGAAAGATCCAAGAGCGAACTGAACCAATGCAGGAACATTGACAGCTGGCATGGAGTAACGATGTGAGTGGAGTTAAATAGAGCAGCCAACCAAAGGATAAACCACGTCACCTGTGTAAGGAACCTCAGAAGCAGCAGCTTCACTCACAGCCACCAGAGGGAGTCCATGGACAGAACTCGCCGAAGTACCATTCACGACCACAGGAGGGAGTTCGACAACAGAATTCACAACAGCTTCCCTGAATCTTGAGTCATCCGGTATATTCACTCTAAAATGCCACTAATTAGACATAAATGTAAAGACAGTAAATGATTTTAACTTTGTATGGGATCCAAGAAATGTTGTTTCTCCTTTCGGAGAGTGACATGATAAGCATGTTGAGGTGAGGAGATAAAGCCGCAATGCGCCTCTGGGAAATATGCAAATTGTCTCTTCAGAGAGGAAGAGGACTAGAACTCTAGTGCCACCTATTGGAAGTAGCAATCCTAACAGACAATGTCGACCCTTTAACGAGCCTTGTCACATAACTTAGGATAATCACAGGAAACAGTGTCTGCAAATTGAGATTCTGGTTTGGCTATTATCCTAAGTCATGTGACAAGGCTCGTTAAAGGGTCGACATTGACTGTTAGGATTGCTACTTCCAATAGGTGGCACTAGAGTTCTAGTCCTCTTCCTCTCTGAAGAGACAATTTGCAACTTTGTATGGAAAATACAGTTATTTATAACTCATAACATAGTCATTTACATTTAAACATTTGATTCACAGTTTAACAAATAATAATAGTTTTTTTTATTAATTTGTTTATATTCTAATATTGATAAGGATAATTGTATAGAAAGATAAAACCAAGACAATAGCACAGTAAATGCTCTTTAAACTAAAAAAATATATATATATATATATATAATTAATATAATTATCATCACTCCCATATACAAACCTTGATATGTAACCCAGTTTTGAAATAGCTGTCATTGAAGTAGTCTACATATTGCATATTATAAATAGTCATGTCCCATTCTAGCATTGAGAAAAAGCTATTCTTGAGACACTGTAAATATTTAAAGATTTCTGGATTTTTTTGCATGACGAGTTAAAGAGAATATTGCCAGCTTCTAGCAAAGATATACAATCATCAAAAATATTCAAACAGATTTTCTTTCCTATGTGAGCATGAATTATTGATGTTATACCAACCGTACAGTCAGCATTCATAAACAGTCTTCTGTAGGGATCACCTCGTGTTATGTGAGCATGCAAAATTAATTACCGTAAGTAAACTCGTAACAGTGGCAGACTATAACAAGATCCAAGCTAGTGGCACATGAAGATAAACAGCTAGGTTTCATGTAACAATTTTTATATGTAATAGAAATATATTTTTCTTATGCTACTTGTTGCGGCATCGTGGTAACTAGAGTTGAGCGACCTTGACCTTTTTAGAGTCGAGCCGGGTTTTGCGAAACCCGACTATGTCCAAAGTCGGGTCGAGTGAAATCGGCCGATTATGACGTAAAGTCGGGATCGACCGAAACACGAAACCCAATGCAAGTCAATGGGGCAGCATAGTCGGCAGTGAGTGGGGGCCAGGAAAACACCTAGAGTGCCCATTTTAATGTCAAAACCATCCATTCTTCTTAATGAAGCTTGTCAAGCGTAATTTACCTTATAATAATTGGAAGGCATTTGAAATTGGGGGTCATTTGGCTAAAGTTGTGGGGGGTAGGGCTGGTTCAAGTAATTAGTGGGCCCAGGAAATCTGGACCACGTCACGGCAGTGGAGCAGGGAGAGGTAAGTATTTCAACTTTGCAAGTGCTGTGAACCTGAGCAAGCAGGGGGGGCCCACTCGTTGGCATTGGCACTGGCACAGGGCCCCTCAAAGTACAGCGGTGTGTTTGCACGGCGGGGGCGCCTCCCACCGGCAGCAACACTTTTGCGTACTATGAGAGGCCCTGTGCCAGTGACGTCGCCAACTAGTATTCCTCCCCCCACCTGATGAAGGAACCTGCACTTTCATCTGCACCTTCCTCTCTGTCCCCGTGTAAGGTGGTATGGTATGCGGGAAGAGCAACCTGACTTTCAGCAGGGTCACAATGTTGTTGTGTAGCGTGCACGGGGAATGTTGCGTTATGGGTCAATGTACCAGCAGACTCATCTATCACTGGCTGGGCAATGGGCACGATGAAGTGGAAACACAGATATAGGCCCAAAGAAGAAAGTGGGCTAAATGCAGTTCAAAATTGGTAACACAGGAATAACCAGGGGGCATTGCAGTGGAGGACAACTGGAATGAGAGGCTGACACAGAGAGTAGGGCCAAATCAGTAAGTAGTCGAAATGCAGTTCAAAATTGGCAACCGTAGTAAACAGGCGGCACAGCTTTGTTCAGTGGAGGAGAACAGCAAGGAGTGGCAGACACCGATAGTAGGCCCCAACCCAACTAGTAGGCCAAATGCAGTCTAACATTAACAACTACTTAACGAGAGGCTGAAAATGGTATTTCAGGACAGGAAACCAGAAGAACAGCAAGGAGTGGCAGACACCGATAGTAGGCCCCAAACCAACTAGTACGCCAAATGCAGTTGTTCCATTTAACCACAATTTAATGAGAGCCTGAAGATAGAAGCTCAGGAAAGGCAACCTGGGGAACACCTTGGAGTGTAACACACCATCTCTCTCCACCCCATACCCATTTTGTAGGCCTAATGCTGTGTACTTTTCTACAACTACTAAACGAGAGTCGGAAGACCGAAGCAATGGCAAGGAAACCTGGGGAACACCTTGGAGTGTAACACACCATCTCTCTCCACCCCATACCCAATTTGTAGGCCTAATGCAGCCTACTTTCCGACACCTACTAAACGAGAGCATGAAGATCGAAGCTCAGGAAAGGCAACCTGGGGAACACCTTGGAGTGTAACACACCATCTCTCTCCACCCCATACCCATTTTTTAGGCCTAATGCAGTGTACTTTTCTACAACTACTAAACGAGAGTCGGAAGACCGAAGCAATGGCAAGGAAACCTGGGGAACACCTTGGAGTGTAACACACCATCTCTCTCCACCCCATTCCCCATTTTTTAGGCCTAATGCAGCCTACTTTCCGACACCTACTAAACGAGAGCATGAAGATCGAAGCTCAGGAAAGGCAACCTGGGGAACACCTTGGAGTGTAACACACCATCTCTCTCCACCCCATACCCATTTTGTAGGCCTAATGCTGTGTACTTTTCTACAACTACTAAACGAGAGTCGGAAGACCGAAGCAATGGCAAGGAAACCTGGGGAACACCTTGGAGTGTAACACACCATCTCTCTCCACCCCATACCCAATTTGTAGGCCTAATGCAGCCTACTTTCCGACACCTACTAAACGAGAGCATGAAGATCGAAGCTCAGGAAAGGCAACCTGGGGAACACCTTGGAGTGTAACACACCATCTCTCTCCACCCCATACCCATTTTGTAGGCCTAATGCTGTGTACTTTTCCACCAACTACTAAACGAGAGCCGGAAGATCGAAGCTCATGAAAGGCAACCCGGGGAACACCTTGGAGTGTAACACAACCTCTCTCTACACCACGAAAGGGCTGATTCTTAGGAAGGAAGGCTGTTGTAAATAAGCATTGCGCGTCCGAGGGTGATTATATTCTTATTCGGTATCTACTCACCCTCGGACGCGCCATGCTTCTTGATTTGTAATTAATGTTTATTTGCAATGTGCTTTTGACTTACTCAATTATTTTTTTAATTATTGATTTTATTAAATTAATAGTTTAACATCTTATTGGAAATAATTTAAAGGAGACGCGACAGGACAACACTCGGTGGATGCCATATCTGTGTTAACAACTCCAAAAAACTTTCAGTTAACTTCTTGCAGGAGAAAGAAATTGTAGCTGTTGGACCTTTGTAGTACAGTTCCAGATATTTGTTGTGTGTTTGTTTTGATTGTTAAAATGTCTGCATTTGAGATCTCAACACGATCTTATTTTTTATAATCAAATTAATTTTTTTTATATTTAATGATGTTGGTTCAAGGGGTACACGGGCCGCAGTAGACAGGTCAGTGGAGGCCTAGTGGAAGGAGGGACCGCAGATGCGCCACTGTTTCACCCATACACAATTAGTAGGCCTAATGCAGCGTAGTTTCCAACAGCTACTAAACGAGAGCCGGAAGATCGAAGCTCAGGAAAGGCAACCTGGGGAACACCTTGGAGTGTAACACAACCTCTCTCTACACCACGGAAGGGCTGATTCTTAGGAAGGAAGGCTGTTGTAAATAAGCATTGCGCGTCCGAGGGTGATTATATTCTTATTCGGTATCTACTCACCCTCGGACGCGCCATGCTTCTTGATTTGTAATTAATGTTTATTTGCAATGTGCTTTTGACTTACTCAATTATTTTTTTAATTATTGATTTTATTAAATTAATAATTTAACATCTTATTGGAAATAATTTAAAGGAGACGCGACAGGACAACACTCGGTGGATGCCATATCTGTGTTAACAACTCCAAAAAACTTTCAGTTAACTTCTTGCAGGAGAAAGAAATTGTAGCTGTTGGACCTTTGTAGTACAGTTCCAGATATTTGTTGTGTGTTTGTTTTGATTGTTAAAATGTCTGCATTTGAGATCTCAACACGATCTTATTTTTTATAATCAAATTAATTTTTTTTATATTTAATGATGTTGGTTCAAGGGGTACACGGGCAGCAATAGACAGGTCAGTGGAGGCCTAGTGGAAGGAGTGACGGCAGACAGGCATCAAAGGCCTAACATTGGGCTGGCTGTAGGCAAGTTAAAATTGGTTCCAGGGGAACACGGCCATCAGTGGCCTGGTCAGTGTAGTTGTAGTTGAAAGAACGGGACGCAGACAGGCTTCGAAGGCCTAACATAACAAACTTGGGCTGGCTGTAGGCACTTTTAAATTTGTTCCAGGGGTACATGGGCAGCAGTGTATGGTCAGTGGAAGTCTAGTGGAAGGAGTGACCGCAGACAGGCTTCCAAGGCCTAACATAACAAACTTGGGCTGGCTGTAGGCACTTTTAAATTGGTTCCAGGGGTACACGGGCAGCAGTGGTCTGGTCAGTGGAAGTCTAGTGGAAGGAGTGACCGCAGACAGGCTTCCAAGGCCTAACATAACAAACTTGGGCTGGCTGTAGGCACTTTTAAATTGGTTCCAGGGGTACACGGGCAGCAGTGGTCTGGTCTGTGGAAGTCTAGTGGAAGGAGTGACCGCAGACAGGCTTCGAAGGCCTAACATAACAAACTTGGGCTGGCTGTAGGCACTTTTAAATTGGTTCCAGGGGTACACGGGCAGCAGTGGTCTGGTCAGTGGAAGTCTAGTGGAAGGAGTGACCGCAGACAGGCTTCCAAGGCCTAACATAACAAACTTGGGCTGGCTGTAGGCACTTTTAAATTGGTTCCAGGGGTACACGGGCAGCAGTGGTCTGGTCAGTGGAAGTCTAGTGGAAGGAGTGACCGCAGACAGGCTTCCAAGGCCTAACATAACAAACTTGGGCTGGCTGTAGGCACTTTTAAATTGGTTCCAGGGGTACACGGGCAGCAGTGGTCTGGTCAGTGGAAGTCTAGTGGAAGGAGTGACCGCAGACAGGCTTCCAAGGCCTAACATAACAAACTTGGGCTGGCTGTAGGCACTTTTAAATTGGTTCCAGGGGTACACGGGCAGCAGTGGTCTGGTCTGTGGAAGTCTAGTGGAAGGAGTGACCGCAGACAGGCTTCGAAGGCCTAACATAACAAACTTGGGCTGGCTGTAGGCACTTTTAAATTGGTTCCAGGGGTACACGGGCAGCAGTGGTCTGGTCAGTGGAAGTCTAGTGGAAGGAGTGACCGCAGACAGGCTTCCAAGGCCTAACATAACAAACTTGGGCTGGCTGTAGGCACTTTTAAATTGGTTCCAGGGGTACACGGGCAGCAGTGGTCTGGTCAGTGGAAGTCTAGTGGAAGGAGTGACCGCAGACAGGCTTCCAAGGCCTAACATAACAAACTTGGGCTGGCTGTTGGCACTTTTAAATTGGTTCCAGGGGTACACGGGCAGCAGTGGTCTGGTCAGTGGAAGTCTAGTGGAAGGAGTGACCGCAGACAGGCTTCCAAGGCCTAACATAACAAACTTGGGCTGGCTGTAGGCACTTTTAAATTGGTTGCAGGGGTACACGGGCAGCAGTGGTCTGGTCAGTGGAAGTCTAGTGGAAGGAGTGACCGCAGACAGGCTTCGAAGGCCTAACATAACAAAATTGGGCTGACTGTAGGCACTTTTAAATTGGTTCCAGGGTAACACGGCCAGCAGTGGCCTGGTCAGTGTAGTAGTTGTAGAAAGAAGGGACCGCAGACAGGCTTCGAAGGCCTAACATAACAAAAATGTCAAAACAATGGTATTGTCAGTGCCAGGCATTGAAGGATGTCAGCGCCTAGACTACACATTGGTGAAGCTGTGAGAGATAATTTTGCTAGTGGTAGAGCACTGTTTGAGCTGGGGGGGGGAACTGTCTTGTGGCCGGCGGTACAGGCACAGGGCCCCTCATATTACAACGGTGTGTCTGACGTTGGGTGCGCACCACCACCGCCAGAGACACTTTATTGTACTATGAGGGACCCAGTGGCAGTGCCGTCGACCAAAAGCGGCCACACCCACCTCTTCAGACAAACAGCACTCTCAAGGGTCCAAGCGCAAAGTGGCGATAGCACGGCCCCGTGTGGGGAGTTTGGCCATTTCGTGAGGTGGAAACATGTCGTATGCTGGACAATCAGGTGAAGAAAATTACGAGATTGGAAAAGTCATTCAGAATAGTCCACAGGCAAGACCTTTTCATAGGAAAGCTAGGTGTCAGCCGGGCAGGGTGGGGCAAAAGATTTTGAAATCCAGTTGTGGTTCATTTTAATGAAGGTTAGATCATCTACATTTTGGGTAGCCAGACGAGTCCTTTTTTCTGTTAGTATTGAACCTGCAGCACTGAATACTCTTTCTGATAGGACACTAGCTGCCGGGCAAGCAAGCTCCTGCAATGCATATTCTGCCAATTCTGGCCAGGTGTCTAATTTGGATGCCCAGTAATCAAATGGGAATGACGGTTGAGGGAGAACGTCGATAAGGGATGAAAAATAGTTTGTAACCATACTGGACAAATGTTGTCTCCTGTCACTTTGAATTGATGCTGCAGTACCTGTCCTGTCTGCGGTCATAGAAAAATCACTCCACAACCTGGTCAGAAAACCCCTCTGGCCAACGCCACTTCTGATTTCTGCCCCTCTAACACCTCTGGTCTGCTGGCCCCTGGAGCTCGTGTGAGAACGATCACGGGCGCTGTGTGCAGGGAATGCCAGAAGCAAACGGTCAACAAGAGTTGATTGTTTTGTTGCTAATATTAGTTCCAAGTTCTCATGTGGCATAATATTTTGCAATTTGCCTTTATAGCGAGGATCAAGGAGGCAGGCCAACCAGTAATCGTCATCGTTCATCATTTTTGTAATGCGTGTGTCCCTTTTGAGGATACGCAAGGCATAATCCGCCATGTGGGCCAAAGTTCCCGTTGTCAAATATGCGGTTGTGCTTGGTTGAGGGGCAGTTGCAGGCAAATCTACGTCACTTGTGTCCCTCAAAAAACCAGAACCCGGCCTTGCCACGCCACCAATTTCCCGTGCCCCCGGGAAAGCTTCCTCATTAAAAATATACTCATCCCCATCATCCTCCTCATCCTCCACCTCCTCTTCGCCCGGTACCTCGTCATGTACACTGCCCTGACCAGACAATCGCTGACTGTCATCAAGGCTTTCCTCTTCCTCTGGTGCAGACGCCTGATCCTTTATGTGCGTCAAACTTTGCATCAGCAGACGCATTAGGGGGATGCTCATGCTTATTATGGCGTTGTCTGCACTAACCAGCCGTGTGCATTCCTCAAAACACTGAAGGACTTGACACATGTCTTGAATCTTCGACCACTGCACACCTGACAACTCCATGTCTGCCATCCTACTGCCTGCCCGTGTATGTGTATCCTCCCACAAAAACATAACAGCCCGCCTCTGTTCGCACAGTCTCTGAAGCATGTGCAGTGTTGAGTTCCACCTTGTTGCAACGTCTATGATTAGGCGATGCTGGGGAAGGTTCAAAGAACGCTGATAGGTCTGCATACGGCTGGAGTGTACAGGCGAACGGCGGATATGTGCGCAAAGTCCACGCACTTTGAGGAGCAGGTCGGATAACCCCGGATAACTTTTCAGGAAGCACTGCACCACCAGGTTTAAGGTGTGAGCCAGGCAAGGAATGTGTTTCAGTTGGGAAAGGGAGATGGCAGCCATGAAATTCCTTCCGTTATCACTCACTACCTTGCCTGCCTCAAGATCTACAGTGCCCAGCCACGACTGCGTTTCTTGCTGCAAGAACACGGACAGAACTTCCGCGGTGTGTCTATTGTCGCCCAAACACTTCATAGCCAATACAGCCTGCTGACGTATGCCAGTAGCTGCCCCATAATGGGAGACCTGGTGTGCAACAGTGGCAGGTGCGGATGGAGTGTTTGTGCGACTGCGGTCTGTGGACGAGCTCTTGCTTCTGCAGGAGGACGAGGAGGAGGAGGAGGAGGAGGAGGGGGTGCGAACGGCTACAGACAACTGTTTACTAGACCGTGGGCTAGGCAGAACTGTCCCAAACTTGCTGTCCCCTGTGGACCCTGAATCCACCACATTTACCCAGTGTGCCGTGATGGACACGTAACGTCCCTGGCCATGCCTACTGGTCCATGCATCTGTTGTCAGGTGCACCTTTGTGCTCACAGATTGCCTGAGTGCATGGACGATGCGCTCTTTAACATGCTGGTGGAGGGCTGGGATGGCTTTTCTGGAAAAAAAGTGTCGACTGGGTAGCTCGTAGCGTGGTACAGCGTAGTCCATCAGGTCTTTGAAAGCTTCGCTTTCAACTAACCGGTAGGGCATCATCTCTAACGAGATTAGTCTAGCTATGTGGGCGTTCAAACCCTGTGTACGCGGATGCGAGGCTAAGTATTTCCTTTTTCTAACCATAGTCTCATGTAGGGTGAGCTGGACTGGAGAGCTGGAGATCGTGGAACTAGCGGGGGTGCCGGTGGACATGGCAGACTGAGAGACGGTGGGAGATGGTATTGTTGCCGCCGGTGCCCTAGATGCAGTGTTTCCTACTACGAAACTGGTGATTCCCTGACCCTGACTGCTTTGGCCTGGCAAAGATACCTGCACAGATACAGCAGGTGGTGCGCTAAATGGTGGTCCTACACTGCCGGAAGGGATGTTGCGTTGATGACTAGCTTCATTGGCCGAGGGTGCAACAACCTTAAGGGACGTTTGGTAGTTAGTCCAAGCTTTCAAATGCATGGTGGTTAAATGTCTATGCATGCAACTAGTATTGAGACTTTTCAGATTCTGACCTCTGCTTAAGGAAGTAGAACATTTTTGACAGATGACTTTGCGCTGATCAATTGGATGTTGTTTAAAAAAATGCCAGACTGCACTCTTTCTAGCATCGGATACCTTTTCAGGCATTGCAGACTGAGCTTTAACCGGATGGCCACGCTGTCCTCCACCAGGTTTTGGCTTTGCCACGCGTTTTGGGCAAGATACGGGCCCGGCAGATGGAACCTGTGGCGATGTTGATGCCTGCTGCGGCCCCTCCTCCTCCTCTGCTTCAGAACTGCTGCCGCCTGCACCCTGTTCCCCCAATGGCTGCCAATCGGGGTCAAGAACTGGGTCATCTAATAACTCTTCTTGTACCTCCTGCGCAACTTCGTCTGTGTCACCGTGTCGTTCGGTGGTATAGCGTTCGTGATGGGGCAACATAGTCTCATCAGGGTCTGATTCTTGATCAGCACCCTGCGAGGGCAATGTTGTGGTCTGAGTCAAAGGACCAGCATAGTAGTCTGGCTGTGGCTGTGCGTCAGTGCACTCCATGTCAGATTCAATTTGTAATGGGCATGGACTGTTAACTGCTTCACTTTCTAAGCCAGGGACGGTATGTGTAAAGAGCTCCATGGAGTAACCCGTTGTGTCGCCTGCTGCATTCTTCTCTGTTGTTGTTTTTGCTGAAGAGGACAAGGAAGTGACTTGTCCCTGACCGTGAACATCCACTAACGACGCGCTGCTTTTACTTTTACCAGTTTCACGAGATGAGGCAAAAGAGCTAGAGGCTGAGTCAGCAAGATAAGCCAAAACTTGCTCTTGCTGCTCCGGCTTTAAAAGCGGTTTTCCTAATCCCAGAAAAGGGAGCGTTCGAGGCCTTGTGTAGCCGGACGACGAACCTGGCTCCACAGCTCCAGACTTAGGTGCAATATTTTTTTCCCCACGACCACCTGATGCTCCACCACTAACACTACCCTCATTACCAGCTGACAATGAACGCCCCCGGCCACGACCTCTTCCACTAGACTTCCTCATTGTTTTAAAAACGTAACCAAACTAACGTTATTTGTTGCAGTCACACAACTTACACGGTGAGCTATAACTTCAGTATGATTTAGCTACCCCTTTACAGGTTGGTGAGACCACAGCGAAAATCAGGCCCAATGTTACACACTCTTTTTTTGGTGGCTGCAAATTAGAGAGATGCCCCACACGCAGGACTGTCACTGAAGCACAAATGTTAATATTAATGTCACACTATTATTTTTTTTTTATTTTTATTTTTTTCAGGAACACTTTAGAAACCCCCCCAAAAAAAAAAAATAGATTTTTGCAGGGAGAATTTAGAAAACAAATGTAACAAACTATATGCTTTCTATGGGCCACTGAGTGAGAGATGACGCACACAGGAATCAGGAGTGGCACACAAGCCCAGAGGCCAATATTTTTCTACCAATGATTGATGGAGTTATTTTCTCTGGTAGATTTTGGAACCCAAATCAAGGAAAAAAAATGTAGGCTTTCTATGGACCACAATTGGAGAGAGAGAGAGAGAGAGAGAGAGATGGCACACCCAGGAGTCAAGACTGGCACACAAGCAGAAAGGCCAATATTAATCTCCCATTTTTTTTGGGGTTTTGTTTTTTTTTTTTGTTTTTTTTTTTTTTCAGGGAGACTTTAGAAAAAAAAATAATAAAAAAAATATGATTTTATCAGGAAGAATTTAGAAACCAAATAAAATAAAATGATTTTTTCAGGGAGAATTTATAAAACAAATAAAAACAAAAATAGGCGTTCTATGGCCCACTGACTGAGAGATGACGCACACAGGAGTCAGGAGTGGCACACAAACCCAGAGGCCAATATTTTTCTACCAATGATTGATGTAGTTATTTTCTCTGGTAGATTTTAGAACCCAAATCAAGGAAAAAAAATATAGGCTTTCTATGGACCACAATTGGAGAGAGAGAGAGAGAGAGAGAGAGAGAGAGAGAGAGAGAGATGGCACACCCAGGAGTCAAGACTGGCACACAAGCAGAAAGGCCAATATTAATCTCCCACTGTTTTTTTTGGTTGTTTTTTTTTTTTTTTTTTCAGGGAGACTTTAGAAAAAAAAATAATAAAAAAAATATGATTTTATCAGGAAGAATTTAGAAACCAAATAAAATAAAATGATTTTTTCAGGGAGAATTTAGAAAACAAATAAAACCAAAAATAGGCGTTCTATGGCCCACTGACTGAGAGATGACGCACCCAGGAGTCAAGACTGGCACACAAGCAGAAAGGCCAATATTAATCTCCCACTGTTTTTTTTTTTTTTTTTCAGGGAGACTTTAGAAAAAAAAATAATAAAAAAAATATGATTTTATCAGGAAGAATTTAGAAACCAAATAAAATAAAATGATTTTTTCAGGGAGAATTTAGAAAACAAATAAAACCAAAAATAGGCGTTCTATGGCCCACTGACTGAGAGAGAGAGAGAGATGGAACGCTTAGTACTGGCACACAAGCCCAAAGGGCAATATTAATCTCCCTTTTTTTTTCCAGGGAGAATTTCTAAAACCCAAAAAAAAAAAAAAATAGGCTTTCTATGGCCCACTATTTGTGAGAGAGATGGGACGCTCAGGACTGGCACAGATGGCACGCTCAGGACTGGCACAGAAGCCCAGAGGCCAATATTAATCTCCCTTTTTTTCTGGGAGAATTTATAAAACCAAAAAAATATTTAAATAGGCTTTCTATGGCCCACTATTTGTGAGAGAGATGGCACGCTCAGGACTGGCACAGATGGCACGCTCACAACTGGCACACAAGCCCAGAGGCCAATATTAATCTCCCTTTTTTCAGGGAAAATTTATAAAACCAAAAAAAAAATTAAATAGGCTTTCTATGGCCCACTATTTGTGAGAGAGATGGCACGCTCAGGACTGGCACAGATGGCACGCTCACAACTGGCACACAAGCCCAGAGGCCAATATTAATCTCCCTTTTTTCAGGGAAAATTTATAAAACAAAAAAAAAAATTAAATAGGCTTTCTATGGCCCACTATTTGTGAGAGAGATGGCACGCTCAGGGCTGGCACAGATGGCACGCTCAGGACTGGCACACAAGCCCAGAGGCCAATATTAATCTCCCTTTTTTTCAGGGAGAATTTATAAAACCAAAAAAAAAAATAAATAGGCTTTCTATGGCCCACTATTTGTGAGAGAGATGGCACGCTCAGGGCTGGCACAGATGGCACGCTCAGGACTGGCACACAAGCCCAGAGGCCAATATTAATCTCCCTTTTTTTCAGGGAGAATTTATAAAACCCAAAAAAAAATAAAATAGGCTTTCTATGGCCCACTATTTGTGAGAGAGATGGCACACTCAGGACTGGCACACAAGCCCAAAGGCCAATATTAATCTCCCACTGTATTTTTATCAGGGAGAATTTATACACCCCACAAAAAAAAATACAGAAAAATGAAAAGGCTTTCTATGGCCCACTATGTGAGAGAGATGGCACACACAGGGATGGCACTCTAGCAGAAATGCCAAATTGCCAATCTTAATCTCCCACCAAAAAAAAAAAAAAAAAAAAAAACAGGGAATGTCCTACAATTACTATCTCCCTGCCTGCAGTAATCTCAGCCAGGTATGGCAGGCAGCTACTATCTCCCTGCCTGCAGTAATCTCAGCCAGGTATGGCAGGCAGCAATAAGGAGTGGACTGATGCACAAATGAAATAAAAAGTGTGGACAAACAAAAAAGATAGCTGTGCAGAAAGGAAGGAACAAGAGGATTTGTGCTTTGAAAAAAGCAGTTGGTTTGCACAGCGGCGTACACACAGCAATGCAGCTATCAGGGAGCCTTCTAGGGCAGCCCAATGAGCTACAGCGCTGAGGGGAAAAAAAAAAAAAAAAAAACTTCCACTGTCCCTGCACACCGAGGGTGGTGTTGGACAGTGCAAATCGCTGCAGCACAAGCGGTTTTGTGGTTAATGGACCCTGCCTAACGCTATCCCTGCTTCTGACAAAGCGGCAGCAACCTCTCCCTAAGCTCAGATCAGCAGCAGTAAGATGGCGGTCGGCGGGAACGCCTCTTTATAGCCCCTGTGACGTCGCAGACAGCAAGCCAATCACTGCAATGCCCTTCTCTAAGATGGTGGGGACCAGGACCTATGTCATCACGCTGCCCACACTCTGCGTTTACCTTCATTGGCTGAGAAATGGCGCTTTTCGCGTCATTGAAACGCGACTTTGGCGCGAAAGTCGCGTACCGCATGGCCGACCCCGCACAGGGGTCGGATCGGGTTTCATGAAACCCCGACTTAGCCAAAAGTCGGCGACTTTTGAAAATGTTCGACCCGTTTCGCTCAACCCTAGTGGTAACAATCATTATAACAATGAAAAATGAAACAGTGAGGTTAATGTACACTACAGTTTTGATAAGAATTATGAGAAAAAAATGCAAATTTCCTCTTCTGAGAAAAAAATGCAGAACTAATAGATGACTATTATGTTTAACCAAATTTAATTTATCTAATTACCTATGGAGAGTGAATGGTGATTTGGTGAATGCACAGACTATGAGTACAATCATTTTGGAAAAATGAATATTGCTTAAAGGGAACCTGTCACCAGGTTTGTCACCCTGGATTCAGAAGAACTGCAGCATTTAAAACAGATTAAAAAACATCTATTTTTAGGGCAAATAACAGTTCCCCCTTAAAGGCAATTTGTCATCTGGTTTGTCCTATGTGAGATAAGACCACCACCTTTCAGCCCTAATATTCTATAAACATATTGACCATAGAGTCATTAAACTCATTCACGAAGTGTATTCAATCTTAAAACCAAACCTTTATTAATATATAGACAATACAAAACGTTAAAATAGTGCCTCAAAATCAGAATACATATTCACTCAAGGTAAGCGACGGGAACTACATATGTATTCTATCCAATAACTATAAAGATTAAATAGTCCTAAAAAGGATGTTTCCTTATAAATTATATCACAGTCCTCGGGTGATCCTTAACCAAATTGTTAACCCATCTCTCCATGGGAAATGCCCAATTTTTCAAAGTGACAGTGCACCGAGATTAGTTATTAATGAATCGCAAATGGTCCACACAGAGGAGGATGTGCTCAGGACCCAGGGCCAATCCCTTACCACAATTATTCAAATCCAGGGGGGATTGCAAAATATTACACATATCCCATGTCCCATAGCGATGTACTATACTAATAAGATCCAGGGCAAAAAAGCCCCTGTCATCAAAAGAGACGCCTCTGTGCAATTCAAATGTTAACACACCAGCCATACAGATGACCCCCCCTATACTGTCAATACTCAAATATGCAAGATAATGGGCAATTTGCCCGATACATATTACCTCAGTGGACTCACTGATCCCCTGCCTCGTGGCACGCTATCCCTTGACAACCCCGACGCGCGTTTCACATCCGCTTCCTCCTGGGGGCGTGTCTAGGATCAGGCAGCATAAGTATTTAAAATCCGCACGTACCAATCAGATTACTCAAATGGGGATATCCCTGACGCATCATCCGGGGGCACTCACCGCTATCAGCCAATCCCGCACGGGGAGCTGTCCCCACTGCGTCATCCGGATACACCCTCCGCCCATCTACCAATAAAATACAGGGACTGGCCCCGACACCTTTCCCGGAAAAGCCTTCCACCCATCCCTCGATAAGACATAAGGGGGTGGTCCCGGGTGCTCCACCAATCAGGTGCCAGGGGCCGCTCCCAGCAGACCAGCAGGAGACGCCCTCCACCCGGCAGTCACCAGGGCATGGGGAGCC
Organism: Ranitomeya imitator; assembly: GCF_032444005.1. Classification (NCBI taxonomy): domain Eukaryota; kingdom Metazoa; phylum Chordata; class Amphibia; order Anura; family Dendrobatidae; genus Ranitomeya; species Ranitomeya imitator. The sequence continues at coordinate 395,715,976 of NC_091285.1, read as the reverse complement.
GTCCCCCGTCCATATCCCGGCCAGCCTGCGTCCGCCCGCATTCACCGTGCACCGCACCGGGCTCACCGCCACACAAGATGAAAGTGTCTTACAGGTGGAAAGGCTAAATCAGATATCAAACCTCGGCGGCACCTCCCCCAATTCATATCTCCTTAGCAACAGGAGAACGGATGTCCCGGAAACTAGACTGAACTAACTAACATAGTCCACCCTCCTTGCCGTAGTCCACCCTCCTTGCCGACAAATAAATGGCATAACCAGCCAGTACACTCCCGGCACCATCCCGACATTTAGACGCACTAAGCAGACATACCTAAAATAATCTCAGTAGCAAAACCCTTAGATGTTACAATACACCCAACGTTGGAGATAACCCAACCCCACAAAAGAATATCAATACACTGCGGGTCCAAGCTGTATATAAGCCACACCAAAACCCCAAACACACAGGACTAGCGAGGAGCATCAGCCACCCCACCTGCAGGACAGGGTACCAGACAACACCATCGCCTCCAATGCGACCGGGGGTAGCGTGACCCACTACATAATAGGTCCACATAAATCATTACACCCACAAGACAAAATCCTGCCCATATGGGGCTGATAGGCTGAAGGATATATCAAATAGGCCCCCCTCCTCATACCCCCAACCCCAGAAGCATTATACACAAGATGATGCCACCAAAACCATAATTGGGTCAAAACATCACACAAACGCTGATAATTGTTTGTGACAGTCCGGCCAATTTCTGATCCGTATCCTTGTAAATTTTGACCATAATTGACAGTGAAGGCGACTCAAAGTCCCAGATGGGATCGGTTTCACATCAATGTCCCAAATGAATTCTCATTTATACATAAATATCAGATGGAACCATCCTATGTCATACACTCGGGGATGGCAGCCAAGGGTGGGGTCCATTGTGCTCCAAGTTATTGTCAGGAAAACATCAAGACACCAATGGTAACTTCACTGTTGTGAATTCTGTTGTCAAGCTCCCTCCTGTGGTCATGAATGGTACTTCGGCTGGTTCTGTCCATGGGCTTCCTCTGGTGGTTGTGAGTGGAGCTGCGGCTTCTGAGTTTCCTTCTACAGGTGACGAGGTTAATTCGTTAGCTGGCTGCTTTATTTAACTCCACTTAGATCATTGCTCCATGCCACCTGTCAATGTTCCAGTATTGGTCTTGCTCTCTCCTGGATCGTTCTTGTGACCTGTCTTCCCAGCTGAAGCTAAGTTACTGCTTGTTTTTCTCTGGTTTGCTATTTTTCTGTCCAGCTTGCTATTTTGATTTTTGTCTTGCTTGCTGGAAGCTCTGGGACGCAGAGGGAGCGCCTCCGCACCGTGAGTCGGTGCGGAGGGTCTTTTTGCGCCCTCTGCGTGGTCTTTTTGTAGGTTTTTGTGCTGACCGCAAAGTTACCTTTCCTATCCTCTGTCTGTTCAGTAAGTCGGGCCTCACTGTGCTAAATCTATTTAATCTCTGTGTTTGTAATTTTCATCTTTACTCACAGTCATTATATGTGGGGGGCTGCCTTTTCCTTTGGGGAATATCTCTGAGGCAAGGTAGGCTTTATTTTTCTTCTCTAGGGCTAGCTAGTTTCTTAGGCTGTGTCGAGTTGCATAGGGAGCATTAGGAGCAATCCACGGCTATTTCTAGTGTGTGTGATAGGATTAGGGATTGCGGTCAGAAGAGTTCCCACGTCTCAGAGCTCGTCCTATATTATTAGTAACTATTAGGTCATTCCGTGTGCTCTTACCCACTAGGTCCATTATTGTCCTAACCACCAGGTCACAACAGTACAGGTGGCCCAAAGTATTAATGCATCTCAATAGAGGGATAAGAGAACTTCTGAGACCATTTTTTTTTCTTTGCACTGTGTTTTGTTTCTCATTTCCCCTAGACCTTTGGGTGGTTCAGGACACACGTGTAGGTATGGACATTCAAGGTCTGTCCTCTTGTGTGGATCATCTCACTGCAAGGGTACAAAACATTCAAGATTTTGTGGTTCAGAATCCGATGTTAGAGCCTAGAATTCCTATTCCTGACTTATTTTCTGGGGATAGATCTAGGTTCTTGAATTTCAAAAATAATTGTAAACTGTTTCTAGCTTTGAAACCCCGCTCCTCTGGTGACCCCGCTCAACAAGTAAAAATCATTATTTCTTTGTTGCGTGGTGACCCTCAAGACTGGGCATTTTTCCTTGCGCCAGGAGATCCTGCATTGCGTGATGTTGATGCGTTTTTTCTGGCGCTTGGATTGCTTTATGATGAACCAAATTCAGTGGATCAGGCAGAGAAAATCTTGCTGGCTTTGTGTCAGGGTCAGGATGAAGCGGAGGTGTACTGTCAGAAGTTTAGAAAGTGATCTGTGCTTACTCAGTGGAATGAATGTGCCCTGGCAGCAATTTTCAGAAAGGGTCTTTCTGAAGCCCTTAAGGATGTCATGGTGGGATTTTCCACGCCTGCTGGTCTGAATGAGTCTATGTCTTTGGCCATTCAGATCGATCGGCGCATGCGTGAGCGCAAAGCTGTGCACCATCTGGCGGTGTTCTCTGAGCATAGGCCTGAGCCTATGCAGTGTGATAGAACTTTGACCAGAGCTGAAAGGCAAGAACACAGACGTCGGAATGGGCTGTGTTTTTACTGTGGTGAATCCACTCATGCTATCTCCGATTGTCCTAAGCGCACTAAGCGGTTCGCTAGGTCTGCTACCATTGGTACGGTACAGTCGAAATTTCTTTTGTCCATTACTCTGATTTGCTCTTTGTCATCCTATTCTGTTATGGCATTTGTGGATTCAGGCGCTGCCCTGAATTTGATGGACTTGGAGTTTGCTAGGCGCTGTGGTTTTTTCTTGGAGCCCTTGCAGTATCCTATTCCATTGAGAGGAATTGATGCTACGCCTTTGGCCAAGAATAAGCCTCAGTACTTGACCCAATTAACCATGTGCATGGCTCCTGCACATCAGGAGGATATTCGCTTTTTGGTGTTGCATAATCTGCATGATGTGGTCGTTTTGGGGTTGCCATGGCTACAAGTCCATAATCCAGTATTGGATTGAAAATCTATGTCTGTGTCCAGCTGGGGTTGTAAGGGGGTACATGGTGATGTTACATTTTTGTCTATTTCGTCATCCACCCCTTCTGAAGTCCCGGAGTTTTTGTCGGATTACCGGGATGTATTTGATGAGCCCAAATCCAGTGCCCTACCTCTGTTGTGAGTTCTGTTTTTGGGCTCCCTCTGGTGGTTACTGATGGTACTGGGTGACTTTTGTTCTCTTCGGTCTCTGGTGTCCACCTGTTCCATCAGGTTATGGGAGTTTCCTATTTAACCTGGCTTTTTTGTCATTTCCTCGCCGGCTATCAATGTAATCAGCGTGTCTTTTTACCTCTGCTCCCTGCGTCTGTTATCTTCAGGACAAGCTAAGTTTTGATTTTCCTGTTCCACGTTTTGCTTTATTTTTGTCTTAGTCCAGCTTGCAGATATGTGATTCCTTGCTGCTGGTTGCTCTAGTGGGCTGAAATTACTCCTCATGTTCCATGAGTTGGCACATGAGTTCAAGTAATTTCAGGATGGTTTTTTGAAGGGTTTTTCGCTGACCGCGCAGTTCACTTTTGTATCCTCTGCTATCTAGCTTTAGCGGGCCTCATTTTTGCTGATTCTATTTTCATAACTACGTATGTGCTTTCCTCTCATTTCACCGTTATTACATGTGGGGGGCTGCTATTTCTGTGGGGTGTTTCTCTGGAGGCAAGTGAGGTCTGTGTTTCTTCTAATAGGGGAAGTTAATCCTTCGGCTGGCGCGAGACGTTTAGGAATCATCGTAGGCACGTTCTCCGGCTACTGCTAGTTGTGTGTTTAGGTTCAGGATCGCGGTCAGCTCAGGTTCCATCACCCTAGAGCTTGTTTTGTTTTTGTGCTTGTCCTTTTGTGATCCCCTGCCATTGGGATCATGACATACCTCCTCATAGGGATTGCGATTGTGCTATCAATTTGATTCCTGGTAGTAAGTTTCCTAAGGGCCGACTGTTCAATTTATCTGTGCCAGAGCACGCCGCTATGCGGAGTTATGTAAAGGAATCCTTGGAGAAGGGTCATATTCGCCCGTCGTCGTCACCATTGGGAGCAGGGTTCTTTTTTGTGGCCAAGAAGGATGGTTCTTTGAGACCTTGTATTGATTACCACCTTCTTAATAAGATCACAGTCAAATTTCAGTACCCCGTGCCACTGCTGTCGGATTTATTTGCTCGGATTAAGGGGGCTAGTTGGTTCACCAAGATAGATCTTCGTGGTGCGTATAATCTTGTGCGTATTAAACAGGGCGATGAATAAAAAACAGCATTTAATACGCCCGAGGGCTATTTTGAGTACCTGGTTATGCCATTCGAGCTTTCCAATGCTCCATCAGTATTTCAGTCCTTTATGCATGACATCTTCCGAGAGTACCTGGATAAATTCCTGATTGTATATTTGGATGATATTTTGGTCTTCTCGGATGATTGGGAGTCTCACGTGAAGCAGGTCAGAATGGTGTTCCAGGTCCTTCGTGCAAATTCTTTGTTTGTGAAGGGGTCAAAGTGTCTCTTTGGTGTTCAGAAGGTTTCATTTTTGGGTTTCATTTTTTCCCCTTCTACTATCGAGATGGACCCTGTTAAAGTCCAGGCCATTTATGATTGGACTCAGCCGACATCTGTGAAGAGTCTGCAAAAGTTCCTGGGCTTTGCTAATTTTTATCGTCGCTTCATCAGTAATTTTTCTAGTGTTGCTAAACCGTTGACTGATTTGACCAAGAAGGGTGCTGATGTGGTCAATTGGTCTTCTGCGGTTGAATCCTAGACAGGCTCGTTGGTCGCTATTTTTCTCCCGTTTTGATTTTGTGGTTTCGTACCTTCCAGGCTCTAAGAATGTGAAGGCTGATGCCCTGTCAAGGAGTTTTGTGCCCGACTCTCCGGGTGTTCCTGAGCCGGCGGGTATTCTCAAAGAGGGGGTAATTTTGTCTGCCATCTCCCCTGATTTGCGGCGGGTGCTGCAAAAATTTCAGGCTGATAGACCTGACCGTTACCCAGCGGAGAAACTGTTTGTCCCTGATAAATGGACTAGTAGAGTTATCTCTGAGGTTCATTGTTCGGTGTTGGCTGGTCATCCTGGAATCTTTGGTACCAGAGATTTGGTGGCTAGATCCTTTTGGTGGCCGTCTTGGTCGCGGGATGTGCGTTCTTTTGTGCAGTCCTGTGGGACTTGTGCTCGGGCTAAGCCCTGCTGTTCTCGTGCCAGTGGGTTGCTTTTGCCCTTGCCGGTCCCGAAGAGGCCCTGGACGCATATCTCTATGGATTTTATTTCGGATCTCCCTGTCTCTCAAAAGATGTCGGTCATTTGGGTGGTTTGTGATCGCTTCTCTAAGATCGTCCATTTGGTACCCTTGTCTAAATTGCCTTTCTCCTCTGATTTGGTGCCATTGTTTTTCCAGCATGTGGTTCGTTTGCATGGCATTCCGGAGAACATCTTTTCGGACAGAGGTTCCCAGTTTGTTTCGAGGTTTTGGCGAGCCTTTTGTGCTAGGATGGGCATTGATTTGTCTTTTTCCTCGGCTTTCCATCCTCAGACAAATGGCCAAACCGAACGAACTAATCAGACTTTGGAAACATATCTGAGATGCTTTGTTTCTGCTGATCAGGATGATTGGGTGTCCTTTTTGCCTTTGGCTGAGTTCGCCCTTAATAATCGGGCCAGCTCAACTACTTTGGTTTCGCCGTTTTTCTGCAATTCTGGTTTCCATCCTCGTTTCTCTTCAGGGCAGGTTGAGTCTTCGGACTGTCCTGGTGTAGATACTGTGGTGGATAGGTTGCAGCAGATTTGGACTCATGTGGTGGACAATTTGACATTGTCCCAGGAGAAGGCTCAACGTTTCGCTAACCGCCGGCGCTGTGTGGGTCCCCGACTTTGTGTTGGGGATTTGGTTTGGTTGTCGTCTCGTTATGTTCCTATGAAGGCTTCCTCTCCTAAGTTTAAGCCTCGTTTCATTGGTCCGTATAAGATTTCTGAGGTTCTCAATCCTGTGTCGTTTCATTTGACCCTTCCAGCTTCTTTTGCCATCCATAATGTATTCCATAGGTCATTGTTGCGGAGATACGTGGCGCCTGTGGTTCCATCTGTTGATCTTCCTGCCCCGGTGTTGGTTGAGGGGGAGTTGGAGTATGTGGTGGAGAAGATTTTGGATTCTCGTATTTCGAGACGGAAACTCCAGTACCTGGTCAAGTGGAAGGGTTATGGTCAGGAAGATAATTCCTGGGTCTTTGCCTCCGATGTTCATGCTGCCGATCTGGTTCGTGCCTTTCATTTGGCTCGTCCTGGTCGGCCTGGGGGCTCTGGTGAGGGTTCGGTGACCCCTCCTCAAGGGGGGGGTACTGTTGTGAATTCTGTTGTCAAGCTCCCTCCTGTGGTCATGAATGGTACTTCGGCTGGTTCTGTCCATGGGCTTCCTCTGGTGGTTGTGAGTGGAGCTGCGGCTTCTGAGTTTCCTTCTACAGGTGACGAGGTTATTTCGTTAGCTGGCTGCTCTATTTAACTCCACTTAGATCATTGCTCCATGCCACCTGTCAATGTTCCAGCATTGGTCTTGCTCTCTCCTGGATCGTTCTTGTGACCTGTCTTCCCAGCTGAAGCTAAGTTACTGCTTGTTTTTCTCTGGTTTGCTATTTTTCTGTCCAGCTTGCTATTTTGATTTTTGTCTTGCTTGCTGGAAGCTCTGGGACGCAGAGGGAGCGCCTCCGCACCGTGAGTCGGTGCGGAGGGTCTTTTTGCGCCCTCTGCGTGGTCTTTTTGTAGGTTTTTGTGCTGACCGCAAAGTTACCTTTCCTATCCTCTGTCTGTTCAGTAAGTCGGGCCTCACTGTGCTAAATCTATTTCATCTCTGTGTTTGTAATTTTCATCTTTACTCACAGTCATTATATGTGGGGGGCTGCCTTTTCCTTTGGGGAATTTCTCTGAGGCAAGGTAGGCTTTATTTTTCTTCTCTAGGGCTAGCTAGTTTCTTAGGCTGTGTCGAGTTGCATAGGGAGCATTAGGAGCAATCCACGGCTATTTCTAGTGTGTGTGATAGGATTAGGGATTGCGGTCAGCAGAGTTCCCACGTCTCAGAGCTCGTCCTATATTATTAGTAACTATTAGGTCATTCCGTGTGCTCTTACCCACTAGGTCCATTATTGTCCTAACCACCAGGTCATAACACTTCACTATCCGAAATGTAGCGGGGAGCATCACTGGAACCATAATGACCTCTCGATGTTGTGTCCCGACCTTAGGCTTGTAATAGCCTCCTGATATTTCTTCAAAGTACTCGGCTATCAAAAAGCCCTTTGGTGTTGTCTCCTCAGCTCATGGCATCCTCTTTAGTCTCCAAATCCCATCATCCGGTTGATAACCCATCAAGCCACAGAGAAGGTGCAAAATACGAGAACCTGAAAGGTAACGCGCAAAATTAAAACCAAACACTTACAATCTACACGGATAAAAACCTAAACCCAACACAAAATAAAACAAATTAAAAAACTAATGATGACAAGTGACAACACATATGTATATCTATATATATGTACACAAGTCGACAAAAGTAGGCAATCACAAAAAGGATCCAAAGCCTAAGTTCTCGTTTAATCCCTCCGGAGCCAGGGTGCCTAGCCGGTAAATCCAGCGGCTAGAGTTGAGCGACCTTGACCTTTTTAGAGTCGAGCCGGGTTTTGCGAAACCCGACTATGTCCAAAGTCGGGTCGAGTGAAATCGGCCGATTATGACGTAAAGTCGGGATCGACCGAAACACGAAACCCAATGCAAGTCAATGGGGCAGCATAGTCGGCAGTGAGTGGGGGCCAGGAAAACACCTAGAGTGCCCATTTTAATGTCAAAACCATCCATTCTTCTTAATGAAGCTTGTCAAGCGTAATTTACCTTATAATAATTGGAAGGCATTTGAAATTGGGGGTCATTTGGCTAAAGTTGTGGGGGGTAGGGCTGGTTCAAGTAATTAGTGGGCCCAGGAAATCTGGACCACGTCACGGCAGTGGAGCAGGGAGAGGTAAGTATTTCAACTTTGCAAGTGCTGTGAACCTGAGCAAGCAGGGGGGGCCCACTCGTTGGCATTGGCACTGGCACAGGGCCCCTCAAAGTACAGCGGTGTGTTTGCACGGCGGGGGCGCCTCCCACCGGCAGCAACACTTTTGCGTACTATGAGAGGCCCTGTGCCAGTGACGTCGCCAACTAGTATTCCTCCCCCCACCTGATGAAGGAACCTGCACTTTCATCTGCACCTTCCTCTTTGTCCCCGTGTAAGGTGGTATGGTATGCGGGAAGAGCAACCTGACTTTCAGCAGGGTCACAATGTTGTTGTGTAGCGTGCACGGGGAATGTTGCGTTATGGGTCAATGTACCAGCAGACTCATCTATCACTGGCTGGGCAATGGGCACGATGAAGTGGAAACACAGATATAGGCCCAAAGAAGAAAGTGGGCTAAATGCAGTTCAAAATTGGTAACACAGGAATAACCAGGGGGCATTGCAGTGGAGGACAACTGGAATGAGAGGCTGACACAGAGAGTAGGGCCAAATCAGTAAGTAGTCGAAATGCAGTTCAAAATTGGCAACCGTAGTAAACAGGCGGCACAGCTTTGTTCAGTGGAGGAGAACAGCAAGGAGTGGCAGACACCGATAGTAGGCCCCAACCCAACTAGTAGGCCAAATGCAGTCTAACATTAACAACTACTTAACGAGAGGCTGAAAATGGTATTTCAGGACAGGAAACCAGGAGAACAGCAAGGAGTGGCAGACACCGATAGTAGGCCCCAAACCAACTAGTACGCCAAATGCAGTTGTTCCATTTAACCACAATTTAATGAGAGCCTGAAGATAGAAGCTCAGGAAAGGCAACCTGGGGAACACCTTGGAGTGTAACACACCATCTCTCTCCACCCCATACCCATTTTGTAGGCCTAATGCTGTGTACTTTTCTACAACTACTAAACGAGAGTCGGAAGACCGAAGCAATGGCAAGGAAACCTGGGGAACACCTTGGAGTGTAACACACCATCTCTCTCCACCCCATACCCAATTTGTAGGCCTAATGCAGCCTACTTTCCGACACCTACTAAACGAGAGCATGAAGATCGAAGCTCAGGAAAGGCAACCTGGGGAACACCTTGGAGTGTAACACACCATCTCTCTCCACCCCATACCCATTTTTTAGGCCTAATGCAGTGTACTTTTCTACAACTACTAAACGAGAGTCGGAAGACCGAAGCAATGGCAAGGAAACCTGGGGAACACCTTGGAGTGTAACACACCATCTCTCTCCACCCCATTCCCCATTTTTTAGGCCTTATGTAGCCTACTTTCCGACACCTACTAAACGAGAGCATGAAGATCGAAGCTCAGGAAAGGCAACCTGGGGAACACCTTGGAGTGTAACACACCATCTCTCTCCACCCCATACCCATTTTGTAGGCCTAATGCTGTGTACTTTTCTACAACTACTAAACGAGAGTCGGAAGACCGAAGCAATGGCAAGGAAACCTGGGGAACACCTTGGAGTGTAACACACCATCTCTCTCCACCCCATACCCAATTTGTAGGCCTAATGCAGCCTACTTTCCGACACCTACTAAACGAGAGCATGAAGATCGAAGCTCAGGAAAGGCAACCTGGGGAACACCTTGGAGTGTAACACACCATCTCTCTCCACCCCATACCCATTTTGTAGGCCTAATGCTGTGTACTTTTCCACCAACTACTAAACGAGAGCCGGAAGATCGAAGCTCATGAAAGGCAACCCGGGGAACACCTTGGAGTGTAACACAACCTCTCTCTACACCACGAAAGGGCTGATTCTTAGGAAGGAAGGCTGTTGTAAATAAGCATTGCGCGTCCGAGGGTGATTATATTCTTATTCGGTATCTACTCACCCTCGGACGCGCCATGCTTCTTGATTTGTAATTAATGTTTATTTGCAATGTGCTTTTGACTTACTCAATTATTTTTTTAATTATTGATTTTATTAAATTAATAGTTTAACATCTTATTGGAAATAATTTAAAGGAGACGCGACAGGACAACACTCGGTGGATGCCATATCTGTGTTAACAACTCCAAAAAACTTTCAGTTAACTTCTTGCAGGAGAAAGAAATTGTAGCTGTTGGACCTTTGTAGTACAGTTCCAGATATTTGTTGTGTGTTTGTTTTGATTGTTAAAATGTCTGCATTTGAGATCTCAACACGATCTTATTTTTTATAATCAAATTAATTTTTTTTATATTTAATGATGTTGGTTCAAGGGGTACACGGGCCGCAGTAGACAGGTCAGTGGAGGCCTAGTGGAAGGAGGGACCGCAGATGCGCCACTGTTTCACCCATACACAATTAGTAGGCCTAATGCAGCGTAGTTTCCAACAGCTACTAAACGAGAGCCGGAAGATCGAAGCTCAGGAAAGGCAACCTGGGGAACACCTTGGAGTGTAACACAACCTCTCTCTACACCACGGAAGGGCTGATTCTTAGGAAGGAAGGCTGTTGTAAATAAGCATTGCGCGTCCGAGGGTGATTATATTCTTATTCGGTATCTACTCACCCTCGGACGCGCCATGCTTCTTGATTTGTAATTAATGTTTATTTGCAATGTGCTTTTGACTTACTCAATTATTTTTTTAATTATTGATTTTATTAAATTAATAGTTTAACATCTTATTGGAAATAATTTAAAGGAGACGCGACAGGACAACACTCGGTGGATGCCATATCTGTGTTAACAACTCCAAAAAACTTTCAGTTAACTTCTTGCAGGAGAAAGAAATTGTAGCTGTTGGACCTTTGTAGTACAGTTCCAGATATTTGTTGTGTGTTTGTTTTGATTGTTAAAATGTCTGCATTTGAGATCTCAACACGATCTTATTTTTTATAATCAAATTAATTTTTTTTATATTTAATGATGTTGGTTCAAGGGGTACACGGGCAGCAATAGACAGGTCAGTGGAGGCCTAGTGGAAGGAGTGACGGCAGACAGGCATCAAAGGCCTAAAATTGGGCTGGCTGTAGGCAAGTTAAAATTGGTTCCAGGGGAACACGGCCATCAGTGGCCTGGTCAGTGTAGTTGTAGTTGAAAGAACGGGACGCAGACAGGCTTCGAAGGCCTAACATAACAAACTTGGGCTGGCTGTAGGCACTTTTAAATTTGTTCCAGGGGTACATGGGCAGCAGTGTATGGTCAGTGGAAGTCTAGTGGAAGGAGTGACCGCAGACAGGCTTCCAAGGCCTAACATAACAAACTTGGGCTGGCTGTAGGCACTTTTAAATTGGTTCAAGGGGTACACGGGCAGCAGTGGTCTGGTCAGTGGAAGTCTAGTGGAAGGAGTGACCGCAGACAGGCTTCCAAGGCCTAACATAACAAACTTGGGCTGGCTGTAGGCACTTTTAAATTGGTTCCAGGGGTACACGGGCAGCAGTGGTCTGGTCTGTGGAAGTCTAGTGGAAGGAGTGACCGCAGACAGGCTTCGAAGGCCTAACATAACAAACTTGGGCTGGCTGTAGGCACTTTTAAATTGGTTCCAGGGGTACACGGGCAGCAGTGGTCTGGTCAGTGGAAGTCTAGTGGAAGGAGTGACCGCAGACAGGCTTCCAAGGCCTAACATAACAAACTTGGGCTGGCTGTAGGCACTTTTAAATTGGTTCCAGGGGTACACGGGCAGCAGTGGTCTGGTCAGTGGAAGTCTAGTGGAAGGAGTGACCGCAGACAGGCTTCCAAGGCCTAACATAACAAACTTGGGCTGGCTGTAGGCACTTTTAAATTGGTTCCAGGGGTACACGGGCAGCAGTGGTCTGGTCAGTGGAAGTCTAGTGGAAGGAGTGACCGCAGACAGGCTTCCAAGGCCTAACATAACAAACTTGGGCTGGCTGTAGGCACTTTTAAATTGGTTCCAGGGGTACACGGGCAGCAGTGGTCTGGTCTGTGGAAGTCTAGTGGAAGGAGTGACCGCAGACAGGCTTCGAAGGCCTAACATAACAAACTTGGGCTGGCTGTAGGCACTTTTAAATTGGTTCCAGGGGTACACGGGCAGCAGTGGTCTGGTCAGTGGAAGTCTAGTGGAAGGAGTGACCGCAGACAGGCTTCCAAGGCCTAACATAACAAACTTGGGCTGGCTGTAGGCACTTTTAAATTGGTTCCAGGGGTACACGGGCAGCAGTGGTCTGGTCAGTGGAAGTCTAGTGGAAGGAGTGACCGCAGACAGGCTTCCAAGGCCTAACATAACAAACTTGGGCTGGCTGTAGGCACTTTTAAATTGGTTCCAGGGGTACACGGGCAGCAGTGGTCTGGTCAGTGGAAGTCTAGTGGAAGGAGTGACCGCAGACAGGCTTCCAAGGCCTAACATAACAAACTTGGGCTGGCTGTAGGCACTTTTAAATTGGTTGCAGGGGTACACGGGCAGCAGTGGTCTGGTCAGTGGAAGTCTAGTGGAAGGAGTGACCGCAGACAGGCTTCGAAGGCCTAACATAACAAAATTGGGCTGACTGTAGGCACTTTTAAATTGGTTCCAGGGTAACACGGCCAGCAGTGGCCTGGTCAGTGTAGTAGTTGTAGAAAGAAGGGACCGCAGACAGGCTTCGAAGGCCTAACATAACAAAAATGTCAAAACAATGGTATTGTCAGTGCCAGGCATTGAAGGATGTCAGCGCCTAGACTACACATTGGTGAAGCTGTGAGAGATAATTTTGCTAGTGGTAGAGCACTGTTTGAGCTGGGGGGGGGAACTGTCTTGTGGCCGGCGGTACAGGCACAGGGCCCCTCATATTACAACGGTGTGTCTGACGTTGGGTGCGCACCACCACCGCCAGAGACACTTTATTGTACTATGAGGGACCCAGTGGCAGTGCCGTCGACCAAAAGCGGCCACACCCACCTCTTCAGACAAACAGCACTCTCAAGGGTCCAAGCGCAAAGTGGCGATAGCACGGCCCCGTGTGGGGAGTTTGGCCATTTCGTGAGGTGGAAACATGTCGTATGCTGGACAATCAGGTGAAGAAAATTACGAGATTGGAAAAGTCATTCAGAATAGTCCACAGGCAAGACCTTTTCATAGGAAAGCTAGGTGTCAGCCGGGCAGGGTGGGGCAAAAGATTTTGAAATCCAGTTGTGGTTCATTTTAATGAAGGTTAGATCATCTACATTTTGGGTAGCCAGACGAGTCCTTTTTTCTGTTAGTATTGAACCTGCAGCACTGAATACTCTTTCTGATAGGACACTAGCTGCCGGGCAAGCAAGCTCCTGCAATGCATATTCTGCCAATTCTGGCCAGGTGTCTAATTTGGATGCCCAGTAATCAAATGGGAATGACGGTTGAGGGAGAACGTCGATAAGGGATGAAAAATAGTTTGTAACCATACTGGACAAATGTTGTCTCCTGTCACTTTGAATTGATGCTGCAGTACCTGTCCTGTCTGCGGTCATAGAAAAATCACTCCACAACCTGGTCAGAAAACCCCTCTGGCCAACGCCACTTCTGATTTCTGCCCCTCTAACACCTCTGGTCTGCTGGCCCCTGGAGCTCGTGTGAGAACGATCACGGGCGCTGTGTGCAGGGAATGCCAGAAGCAAACGGTCAACAAGAGTTGATTGTTTTGTTGCTAATATTAGTTCCAAGTTCTCATGTGGCATAATATTTTGCAATTTGCCTTTATAGCGAGGATCAAGGAGGCAGGCCAACCAGTAATCGTCATCGTTCATCATTTTTGTAATGCGTGTGTCCCTTTTGAGGATACGCAAGGCATAATCCGCCATGTGGGCCAAAGTTCCCGTTGTCAAATCTGCGGTTGTGCTTGGTTGAGGGGCAGTTGCAGGCAAATCTACGTCACTTGTGTCCCTCAAAAAACCAGAACCCGGCCTTGCCACGCCACCAATTTCCCGTGCCCCCGGGAAAGCTTCCTCATTAAAAATATACTCATCCCCATCATCCTCCTCATCCTCCACCTCCTCTTCGCCCGGTACCTCGTCATGTACACTGCCCTGACCAGACAATCGCTGACTGTCATCAAGGCTTTCCTCTTCCTCTGGTGCAGACGCCTGATCCTTTATGTGCGTCAAATTTTGCATCAGCAGACGCATTAGGGGGATGCTCATGCTTATTATGGCGTTGTCTGCACTAACCAGCCGTGTGCATTCCTCAAAACACTGAAGGACTTGACACATGTCTTGAATCTTCGACCACTGCACACCTGACAACTCCATGTCTGCCATCCTACTGCCTGCCCGTGTATGTGTATCCTCCCACAAAAACATAACAGCCCGCCTCTGTTCGCACAGTCTCTGAAGCATGTGCAGTGTTGAGTTCCACCTTGTTGCAACGTCTATGATTAGGCGATGCTGGGGAAGGTTCAAAGAACGCTGATAGGTCTGCATACGGCTGGAGTGTACAGGCGAACGGCGGATATGTGCGCAAAGTCCACGCACTTTGAGGAGCAGGTCGGATAACCCCGGATAACTTTTCAGGAAGCACTGCACCACCAGGTTTAAGGTGTGAGCCAGGCAAGGAATGTGTTTCAGTTGGGAAAGGGAGATGGCAGCCATGAAATTCCTTCCGTTATCACTCACTACCTTGCCTGCCTCAAGATCTACAGTGCCCAGCCACGACTGCGTTTCTTGCTGCAAGAACACGGACAGAACTTCCGCGGTGTGTCTATTGTCGCCCAAACACTTCATAGCCAATACAGCCTGCTGACGTATGCCAGTAGCTGCCCCATAATGGGAGACCTGGTGTGCAACAGTGGCAGGTGCGGATGGAGTGTTTGTGCGACTGCGGTCTGTGGACGAGCTCTTGCTTCTGCAGGAGGACGAGGAGGAGGAGGAGGAGGAGGAGGGGGTGCGAACGGCTACAGACAACTGTTTACTAGACCGTGGGCTAGGCAGAACTGTCCCAAACTTGCTGTCCCCTGTGGACCCTGAATCCACCACATTTACCCAGTGTGCCGTGATGGACACGTAACGTCCCTGGCCATGCCTACTGGTCCATGCATCTGTTGTCAGGTGCACCTTTGTGCTCACAGATTGCCTGAGTGCATGGACGATGCGCTCTTTAACATGCTGGTGGAGGGCTGGGATGGCTTTTCTGGAAAAAAAGTGTCGACTGGGTAGCTCGTAGCGTGGTACAGCGTAGTCCATCAGGTCTTTGAAAGCTTCGCTTTCAACTAACCGGTAGGGCATCATCTCTAACGAGATTAGTCTAGCTATGTGGGCGTTCAAACCCTGTGTACGCGGATGCGAGGCTAAGTATTTCCTTTTTCTAACCATAGTCTCATGTAGGGTGAGCTGGACTGGAGAGCTGGAGATCGTGGAACTAGCGGGGGTGCCGGTGGACATGGCAGACTGAGAGACGGTGGGAGATGGTATTGTTGCCGCCGGTGCCCTAGATGCAGTGTTTCCTACTACGAAACTGGTGATTCCCTGACCCTGACTGCTTTGGCCTGGCAAAGATACCTGCACAGATACAGCAGGTGGTGCGCTAAATGGTGGTCCTACACTGCCGGAAGGGATGTTGCGTTGATGACTAGCTTCATTGGCCGAGGGTGCAACAACCTTAAGGGACGTTTGGTAGTTAGTCCAAGCTTTCAAATGCATGGTGGTTAAATGTCTATGCATGCAACTAGTATTGAGACTTTTCAGATTCTGACCTCTGCTTAAGGAAGTAGAACATTTTTGACAGATGACTTTGCGCTGATCAATTGGATGTTGTTTAAAAAAATGCCAGACTGCACTCTTTCTAGCATCGGATACCTTTTCAGGCATTGCAGACTGAGCTTTAACCGGATGGCCACGCTGTCCTCCACCAGGTTTTGGCTTTGCCACGCGTTTTGGGCAAGATACGGGCCCGGCAGATGGAACCTGTGGCGATGTTGATGCCTGCTGCGGCCCCTCCTCCTCCTCTGCTTCAGAACTGCTGCCGCCTGCACCCTGTTCCCCCAATGGCTGCCAATCGGGGTCAAGAACTGGGTCATCTAATAACTCTTCTTGTACCTCCTGCGCAACTTCGTCTGTGTCACCGTGTCGTTCGGTGGTATAGCGTTCGTGATGGGGCAACATAGTCTCATCAGGGTCTGATTCTTGATCAGCACCCTGCGAGGGCAATGTTGTGGTCTGAGTCAAAGGACCAGCATAGTAGTCTGGCTGTGGCTGTGCGTCAGTGCACTCCATGTCAGATTCAATTTGTAATGGGCATGGACTGTTAACTGCTTCACTTTCTAAGCCAGGGACGGTATGTGTAAAGAGCTCCATGGAGTAACCCGTTGTGTCGCCTGCTGCATTCTTCTCTGTTGTTGTTTTTGCTGAAGAGGACAAGGAAGTGACTTGTCCCTGACCGTGAACATCCACTAACGACGCGCTGCTTTTACTTTTACCAGTTTCACGAGATGAGGCAAAAGAGCTAGAGGCTGAGTCAGCAAGATAAGCCAAAACTTGCTCTTGCTGCTCCGGCTTTAAAAGCGGTTTTCCTAATCCCAGAAAAGGGAGCGTTCGAGGCCTTGTGTAGCCGGACGACGAACCTGGCTCCACAGCTCCAGACTTAGGTGCAATATTTTTTTCCCCACGACCACCTGATGCTCCACCACTAACACTACCCTCATTACCAGCTGACAATGAACGCCCCCGGCCACGACCTCTTCCACTAGACTTCCTCATTGTTTTAAAAACGTAACCAAACTAACGTTATTTGTTGCAGTCACACAACTTACACGGTGAGCTATACCTTCAGTATGATTTAGCTACCCCTTTACAGGTTGGTGAGACCACAGCGAAAATCAGGCCCAATGTTACACACTCTTTTTTTGGTGGCTGCAAATTAGAGAGATGCCCCACACGCAGGACTGTCACTGAAGCACAAATGTTAATATTAATGTCACACTATTATTTTTTTTTTATTTTTATTTTTTTCAGGAACACTTTAGAAACCCCCCAAAAAAAAAAAAATAGATTTTTGCAGGGAGAATTTAGAAAACAAATGTAACAAACTATATGCTTTCTATGGGCCACTGAGTGAGAGATGACGCACACAGGAATCAGGAGTGGCACACAAGCCCAGAGGCCAATATTTTTCTACCAATGATTGATGGAGTTATTTTCTCTGGTAGATTTTGGAACCCAAATCAAGGAAAAAAAATGTAGGCTTTCTATGGACCACAATTGGAGAGAGAGAGAGAGAGAGAGAGAGATGGCACACCCAGGAGTCAAGACTGGCACACAAGCAGAAAGGCCAATATTAATCTCCCATTTTTTGGGGGGTTTTGTTTTTTTTTTTTGTTTTTTTTTTTTTTCAGGGAGACTTTAGAAAAAAAAATAATAAAAAAAATATGATTTTATCAGGAAGAATTTAGAAACCAAATAAAATAAAATGATTTTTTCAGGGAGAATTTATAAAACAAATAAAAACAAAAATAGGCGTTCTATGGCCCACTGACTGAGAGATGACGCACACAGGAGTCAGGAGTGGCACACAAGCCCAGAGGCCAATATTTTTCTACCAATGATTGATGTAGTTATTTTCTCTGGTAGATTTTGGAACCCAAATCAAGGAAAAAAAATATAGGCTTTCTATGGACCACAATTGGAGAGAGAGAGAGAGAGAGAGAGAGATGGCACACCCAGGAGTCAAGACTGGCACACAAGCAGAAAGGCCAATATTAATCTCCCACTGTTTTTTTTGTTTGTTTTTTTTTTTTTTTTTTCAGGGAGACTTTAGAAAAAAAAATAATAAAAAAAATATGATTTTATCAGGAAGAATTTAGAAACCAAATAAAATAAAATGATTTTTTCAGGGAGAATTTATAAAACAAATAAAAACAAAAATAGGCGTTCTATGGCCCACTGACTGAGAGATGACGCACACAGGAGTCAGGAGTGGCACACAAACCCAGAGGCCAATATTTTTCTACCAATGATTGATGTAGTTATTTTCTCTGGTAGATTTTAGAACCCAAATCAAGGAAAAAAAATATAGGCTTTCTATGGACCACAATTGGAGAGAGAGAGAGAGAGAGAGAGAGAGAGAGAGAGAGAGATGGCACACCCAGGAGTCAAGACTGGCACACAAGCAGAAAGGCCAATATTAATCTCCCACTGTTTTTTTTGGTTGTTTTTTTTTTTTTTTTTTCAGGGAGACTTTAGAAAAAAAAATAATAAAAAAAATATGATTTTATCAGGAAGAATTTAGAAACCAAATAAAATAAAATGATTTTTTCAGGGAGAATTTAGAAAACAAATAAAACCAAAAATAGGCGTTCTATGGCCCACTGACTGAGAGATGACGCACCCAGGAGTCAAGACTGGCACACAAGCAGAAAGGCCAATATTAATCTCCCACTGTTTTTTTTTTTTTTTTTCAGGGAGACTTTAGAAAAAAAAATAATAAAAAAAATATGATTTTATCAGGAAGAATTTAGAAACCAAATAAAATAAAATGATTTTTTCAGGGAGAATTTAGAAAACAAATAAAACCAAAAATAGGCGTTCTATGGCCCACTGACTGAGAGAGAGAGAGAGATGGAACGCTTAGTACTGGCACACAAGCCCAAAGGGCAATATTAATCTCCCTTTTTTTTTCCAGGGAGAATTTCTAAAACCCAAAAAAAAAAAAAAATAGGCTTTCTATGGCCCACTATTTGTGAGAGAGATGGGACGCTCAGGACTGGCACAGATGGCACGCTCAGGACTGGCACAGAAGCCCAGAGGCCAATATTAATCTCCCTTTTTTTCTGGGAGAATTTATAAAACCAAAAAAATATTTAAATAGGCTTTCTATGGCCCACTATTTGTGAGAGAGATGGCACGCTCAGGACTGGCACAGATGGCACGCTCACAACTGGCACACAAGCCCAGAGGCCAATATTAATCTCCCTTTTTTCAGGGAAAATTTATAAAACCAAAAAAAAAATTAAATAGGCTTTCTATGGCCCACTATTTGTGAGAGAGATGGCACGCTCAGGACTGGCACAGATGGCACGCTCACAACTGGCACACAAGCCCAGAGGCCAATATTAATCTCCCTTTTTTCAGGGAAAATTTATAAAACAAAAAAAAAAATTAAATAGGCTTTCTATGGCCCACTATTTGTGAGAGAGATGGCACGCTCAGGGCTGGCACAGATGGCACGCTCAGGACTGGCACACAAGCCCAGAGGCCAATATTAATCTCCCTTTTTTTCAGGGAGAATTTATAAAACCAAAAAAAAAAATAAATAGGCTTTCTATGGCCCACTATTTGTGAGAGAGATGGCACGCTCAGGGCTGGCACAGATGGCACGCTCAGGACTGGCACACAAGCCCAGAGGCCAATATTAATCTCCCTTTTTTTCAGGGAGAATTTATAAAACCCAAAAAAAAATAAAATAGGCTTTCTATGGCCCACTATTTGTGAGAGAGATGGCACACTCAGGACTGGCACACAAGCCCAAAGGCCAATATTAATCTCCCACTGTAGTTTTATCAGGGAGAATTTATACACCCCACAAAAAAAAATACAGAAAAATGAAAAGGCTTTCTATGGCCCACTATGTGAGAGAGATGGCACACACAGGGATGGCACTCTAGCAGAAATGCCAAATTGCCAATCTTAATCTCCCACCAAAAAAAAAACAAAAAAAAAAAACAGGGAATGTCCTACAATTACTATCTCCCTGCCTGCAGTAATCTCAGCCAGGTATGGCAGGCAGCTACTATCTCCCTGCCTGCAGTAATCTCAGCCAGGTATGGCAGGCAGCAATAAGGAGTGGACTGATGCACAAATGAAATAAAAAGTGTGGACAAACAAAAAAGATAGCTGTGCAGAAAGGAAGGAACAAGAGGATTTGTGCTTTGAAAAAAGCAGTTGGTTTGCACAGCGGCGTACACACAGCAATGCAGCTATCAGGGAGCCTTCTAGGGCAGCCCAATGAGCTACAGCGCTGAGGGGAAAAAAAAAAAAAAAAAAACTTCCACTGTCCCTGCACACCGAGGGTGGTGTTGGACAGTGCAAATCGCTGCAGCACAAGCGGTTTTGTGGTTAATGGACCCTGCCTAACGCTATCCCTGCTTCTGACAAAGCGGCAGCAACCTCTCCCTAAGCTCAGATCAGCAGCAGTAAGATGGCGGTCGGCGGGAACGCCTCTTTATAGCCCCTGTGACGTCGCAGACAGCAAGCCAATCACTGCAATGCCCTTCTCTAAGATGGTGGGGACCAGGACCTATGTCATCACGCTGCCCACACTCTGCGTTTACCTTCATTGGCTGAGAAATGGCGCTTTTCGCGTCATTGAAACGCGACTTTGGCGCGAAAGTCGCGTACCGCATGGCCGACCCCGCACAGGGGTCGGATCGGGTTTCATGAAACCCCGACTTAGCCAAAAGTCGGCGACTTTTGAAAATGTTCGACCCGTTTCGCTCAACCCTACCAGCGGCTTTCAACCTGGGCCAGCATTTTCCCCAGATCACCTCCTCTGGGACCCAAACTGACCAGGTCTATACCCTTCACTTTCATCATTCGAGGATCACAACCGTGGAATTTTTTGTAATGCCTCGGAATTGTCTTGAGACTAGAAATATCCTCCGCCGTTCTTGCCTTTTCAATGTCCAGGAAATGTTCCCGGACACGAACCCTTAACTCTCTAGTGGTAAGGCCAATATATACCTTACCGCAGGGGCAGGTCGAGTAATAAATCACCCCCTTCGATGTACAAGAGATAAATTTCCTAATCTCAAAGGCTTTGGACCCATCAAAATTTGTAAATTTCTTACTCTTAACACAATTAGTGCAGGCTTTGCAGCGACCGCACGGGAAGAAGCCTACCAAGTCCTTATTGGTGTCCTGTTTCTTACTTGGCTCATAGTGGCTATGCACCAAAATGTCACGGATGTTTCTTGACTAATATTCTGTATATTTGCTCCAAACCTGACCTGTCGTTATGCCTGGCGTTAGAGGGTTGATAAGGTAGGGGTAACCGTATTCTGCCACAGCGAATGGTGTGCTTGTGGCTGGTTTTGCTTGTCCCTAACGTGTAGTGTGGTTTCGCCAACATAACGGAGCCCACAGGGACATTTGATGACACATGCGACAAAGTTGGAATCGCATGTGAAATACCCCCTAATGGGAAATGATTGGCCTGTTCTAGCATGCATGACTGCAAAAGATTTAATGACGATGAAGCAGACCCTCAACTGAAACAGGGGAATGTGCCACATTTCCTGGTGACCAGGATTTGCTCGGTGGGTAATATTTTGATGCTACCTACAGTGGGGAAAAAAGTATTTAGTCAGCCACCAATTGTGCAAGTTCTTCCACTTAAAAAGATGAGAGAGTCATGTAATTGACATCATAGGTAGACCATAACTATGAGAGTCAAAATGAGAAAACAAATCCAGAAAATCACCTTGTCTGATTTGGCAAGATTTGTTTTGCAAATTATGGTGGAAAATAAGTATTTTGTCATTAACAAAAGTTCATCTCAATATTTTGTTATAAATCCTTTGTTGGCAAAGGTCAAACATTTTCTGTAAGTCTTCACAAGGTTGGCACACACTGTTGGTGGTATGTTGGCCTATTCCTCCATGCAGATCTCCTCTAGAGCAGTGATGTTTTGGACATGTTGCTGGGAAACACAGACTTTCAACTCCTTCCAAAGGTTTTCTATAGGGTTGAGATTTGGAGACTGGCTAGGCCACTCCAGGACCTTCATATGCTTCTTATGAAGCCACTTCTTCCTTGCCCTGGCGGTGTGCTTGGGATCATTATCATGCTGAAAGATCCATCCATGTTTCATCTTCAATGCCCTTGCTGATGAAAGGAGGTTTGCACTCAAAATCTCACGATACATGGCCCCATTCATTCTTTCATGTACACAGATCAGTTGTCCTGGTCTCTTTATAGAGAAACAGCCCCAAAGCATGATGGTGCTACCCCCATGCTTCACAGTAGGTATGGTGTTCTTTGGATGCAACTCAGCCTTCTGTCTCCTCCAAACACGACGAGTTTTGTTTCTACCAAATAGTTCTACTTTGGTTTCATCAGACCATATGACATTCCCCCAATACTCTTCTGGATAATCCAAATGCTCTCTAGCAAACTTCAGATGGGCCTGGACATGTACTGGCTTAAGCAGGGGGACACATCTGGCACCGCGGGATCTGAGTCCCTGGCGGCATAGTGTGTTACTGATGGCAGCCTTTTGTTATGGTAGTCCCAGCTCTATTCAGGTCATTCACTAGGTTCCCCTGTGTGGTTCTGGGATTTTTGCTCACCGTTCTTGTGTTCATTTTGGCCCCACAGGGTGATATCTTGCATGGGGCCCCAGATTGAGGGAGATTATCAGTGGTCTTGTATGTCTTCCATTTTCTTATTATTGCTCCCACAGTTGATTTGATCACACCAAGTTGCTTGCCTATTGCAGATTCAGTCTTCCCAGCCTAGTGAAGGGCTACAATTTTGTTTCTGGTGTCCTTCTTTGGTCTTCTCCATAGTGGAGTTTGGAGTGTGACTGATTGATATTGTGGACAGGTGTCTTTTATACTCATAACAAGTTCAAACAGGTGCCATTACTACAGGTAATGAATGGAGGACAGAGGAGCCACTTAAAGAAGTTATAGGTCTGTGAGAGCCAGAAATCTTGCATGTTTTTAGGTGACCAAATATTTATTTTCCACCATAATTTGCAAAATAAATCTTTCCAAATCAGACAAGGTGATTTTCTGGATTTGTTTTCTCATTTTGACTCTCATAGTTGTGGTCTATATATGATGTCAATTACAGACCTCTCTCATCTTTTTAAGTGGGAGAACTTGCACAATTCGTGGCTGACTAGGTACTTTTTTCCTCCACTGTATCTGAGCTTGGATCATGTAGTCTTTAATGTTATGGGGTCTTCTAGTGCACATGAGAGCAGGTGATTTGTACGCTTCAATTTCTGGTTATGCTCTGTATGCCAGTGTTGGTGAAAAATCTTGTGGATTCTGGGCATGAAATGATAGGGAGGTAGGTGGGTACAAAAGGAACTCAATCAAGCTGTGAAACAAGGAAATTGGATGGGTAATGTCTGTCCCCAAATTTTTTCGACCAGTAGTTCAGCTTGGTGGGTGGATTATTTTGTCTGGAGATCCCTTGGAATTGTGAACTGAGTAAGTTTATTATTCCCAGGCAGACAAGATTGCGCTCCTCATGTATGATTTTTTTTTGTACAAACATATGGTTCAATATCAATTTTTTTTAACCTACGGATGAAAAGAGAGCAACTGCTAGTCTGAATTGCTGTTTCTATCACCTCACCAGACAAAAAATATACATGTCCAATGTATAGAATTAATTATTACAGAAAGTTAAGTTTACACAATCGCATGAAAAAATCATCCAATTTTCATCTAGAATTAATGCATGTTTTTTCATCTGTATTGTCATCTGTTATGCACATCTGTATGACAGCTGATTTTATACATGAGCAGTTAATAAAATTTACAACACAAAAAACAATCTCCTATATTAACTCCTTCAGCCCCCAAGCCTGATTTCACCTTCATGACCAGGCCAAATTTTACAATTCTGACCAGTGTCACTTTATGAGTTAATAACTCTGGAAAGCTTAACCCCTTTCTGCCATTAGATGTACTATTCCGTCCATGTGGGGTGGGCCCTACTTCCCAAGGACGGAATAGTACGTCATAGGCTCCCACCGTGAGCGCGGCCGATCGCGGCCGGGTGTCAGCTGCTTATCGCAGCTGACATCAGGCACTATGTCACGGACCGCCCCCGGCACATTAACCCCCGGAACACCGTGATCAAACATGATCGCGATGTGCCAGTGGTGCAGGGAAGCATCGCGCAGGGAGGGGGCTCCCTGCGGGCTTCCCTGAGACCCCCGCAGCAATGCGATGTGATCGCGTTGCTCCGGGGGTCTCCTACCTTCTTCCCTGCAGCAAATCCCGGATCCAAGATGGCCGTGGATCCGGGTCCTGCAGGGAGGGAGGTGACTTACCAAGTGCCTGCTCAGAGCAGGCACTTGGTAACGCTGCAGCGCTCTGAGATAGATCAGTGATCTGACAGAGTGCTGTGCAAACTGTCAGATCACTGATCTGTATTGTCCCTCCCTGGGACAAAGTAAAAAAGTAAAAAAAAATTTTTAAAAGTGTGTAAAAAAAAAAAGAAAAAAACCTAAATAATGAAAAAAAAAAAAATTATTATTCCCATAAATACATTTCTTTATCTAAATAAAAAAAAAACAACAAAAGTGCACATATTTAGTATCGCCGCGTCCGTAACGACCCGACCTATAAAACTGTCCCACTAGTTAACCCCTTCAGTAAACACCGTAAAAAAAAAAAAAAAACCGAGGCAAAAAACAACACTTTATTATCATACCGCCGAACAAAAAGTGGAATAACACGCGACCAAAAAGACGGATATAAATAACCATGGTACCGCTGAAAGCGTCATCTTGTCCCGCAAAAAACGAGCTGCCATACAGCAACATCAGCAAAAAAATAAAAAAGTTATAGTACTCAGAATAAAGCGATGCAAAAATAATTATTTTTTCTATAAAATAGTTTTTATCGTATAAAAGCGCCAAAACATTAAAAAAATGATATAAATGAGGTGTTGCTGTAATCGTACTGACCCGAAGAATAAAACTACTTTATCAATTTTACTAAACGCGGAACGGTATAAACGCCTCCCCCAAAAGAAATTCATGAATAGCTGGTTTTTGGTAATTCTGCCTCACAAAAATCGGAATAAAAAGCGATCAAAAAACGTCACGTGCCCGAAAATATTACCAATAAAAACGTCAACTCGTCCCGCAAAAAACAAGACCTCACTTGACTCTGTGGACTCAAATATGGAAAAATTATAGCTCTCAAAATGTGGTAACGCAAAAAATATTTTTTGCAATAAAAAGCGTCTTTCAGTGTGTGACGGCTGCCAATCATAAAAATCCGCCAAAAAACTCGCTATAAAAGTAAATCAAACCCCCCTTCATCACCCCCTTAGTTAGGGAAAAATAAAAAAAATTAAAAAAATGTATTTATTTCCATTTTCCCATTAGGGTTAGGGCTAGGGTTAGTGCTAGGGTTAGGGTTAGGGCTAGGGTTAGGGCTAGGGTTAGGGCTAGGGCTAGGGTTAGGGCTAGGGCTAGGGTTAGGGCTAGGGTTAGGGTTAGGGTTAGGGCTAGGGTTAGGGTTAGGGCTAGGGTTAGGGCTAGGGTTAGGGTTAGGGCTAGGGTTGGGGCTAGGGTTATGGTTAGGGCTATGGTTAGGGCTAGGGTTAAGGCTACAGTTAGGGTTAAGGCTACAGTTAGGGTTGGGGCTAAAGTTAGGGTTAGGGTTTGGATTACATTTGCGGTTGGGATTAGGGTTAGGCGTGTGTCTGGGTTAGAGGTGTGGTTAGGGTTACCGTTGGAATTGGGGTTAGGGGTGTGTTTGGATTAGGGTTTCAGTTATAATTGGGGGGTTTCCATTGTTTAGGCACATCAGGGGCTCTCCAAATGCGACATGGCGTCCGATCTCAATTCCAGCCAATTCTGCGTTGAAAAAGTAAAACAGTGCTCCTTCCTTTCCGAGCTCTCCCGTGTGCCCAAACAGGAGTTTACCCCAACATATGGGGTATCAGCGTACTCAGGACAAAAAAAAATACAAAACTGGGGGCTAAAAAATAATTTTTGTGGGAAAAAAAAGATTTTTATTTTCACAGCTCTGCGTTATAAACTGTAGTGAAACACTTGGGGGCTCAAAGTTCTCACAACACATCTAGATAAGTTTGTGGGGGGGGGTCTAGTTTCCAATATGGGGTCACTTGTGGGGGGTTTCTACTGTTTAGGTACATTAGAGGTACTGCAAACGCAATGTGACGCCTGCAGACCATTCCATCTAAGTCTGCATTCCAAATGGCGCTCCTTCCCTTCCGAGCCCTCCCACGCGCCCAAACGGTGGTTCCCCCCACATATGGGGCATCAGCGCACTCAGGACAAATTGGACAACAACTTTTGGGGTCCAATTTCTCCTGTTACCCTCTAGAAAATACAAAACTGGGGGTTAAAAAATAATTTTGCGGGGATTTTTTTTTATTTTCATGGCTCTGCGTTAGAAACTGTAGTGAAACACTTGGGGGCTCAAAGTTCTCACAACACATCTAGATAAGTTCCTTGGGGGGTCTAGTTTCTAATATGGGGTCACTTGTGGGGGGTTTCTACTGTTTAGGTACATTAGGGGCTCTGCAAACGCAATGTGACGCCTGCAGACCATTCCATCTAAGTCTGTATTCTAAATGGCGCTCCTTCCCTTCCGAGCCCTCCCATGCGCCCAAACGGTGGTTCCCCCCCACATATGGGGTATCAGCGCACTCAGGACAAATTGCACAACAACTTTTGGGGTCCAATTTCTCTTGTTACCCTCGGGAAAATACAAAACTGGGGGCTAAAAAATAATTTTTGTGGAAAAAATTTTAGTTTTGTTTTTACGGCTCTGCATTATAAACTTCTGTGAAGCTCTTGGTGGGTCAAAGTGCTCACCACACATCTAGATAAGTTCCATATGGGGTCTACTTTCCAAAATGGTGTCACTTGTGGGGGGTTTTAATGTTTAGGCACATCAGTGGCTCTCCAAACGCAACATGGCGTCCCATCTCAATTCCTGTGAATTTTGCATTGAAAAGTCAAATGGCGCTCCTTCCCTTCCGAGCTCTCCCAAGCGCCCAAACAGTGGTTTACCCCCACATACGGGGTATCAGCGTACTCAGGACAAATTGTACAACAACTTTTTGGTTCCAATTTCTTCTCTTACCATTGGGAAAATAAAAAAATTGGGGGCGAAAAGATAATTTTTGTGAAAAAAAAAATGATTTTTTATTTTTACGGTTCTGCATTATAAACTTCTGTGAAGCACTTGGTGGGTCAAAGTGCTCACCACACCTCTAGATAAGTTCCTTAGGGGGTCTACTTTCCAAAATGGTGTCACTGTGGGGGGTTTCCACTGTTTAGGTACATTAGGGGCTCTGCAAACGTAATATGACGCCTGCAGACCATTCCATCTAAGTCTATATTCCAAATGGCGCTCCTTCCCTTCCGAGCCCTCCCATGCGCCCAAACGGTGGTTCCCCCCCACATATGGGGTATCAGCGCACTCAGGACAAATTGCGCAACAACTTTTGGGGTCCAATTTCTCTTGTTACCCTCGGGAAAATACAAAACTGGGGGCTAAAAAATAATTTTTGTGGGAAAAAATTTTTGTTTTATTTTTACGGCTCTGCATTATAAACTTCTGTGAAGCTCTGGGTGGGTCAAAGTGCTCACCACACATCTAGATAAGTTCCTTAGGGGGTCTACTTTCCAAAATGGTGTCACTTGTGGGGGGTTTCAATATTTAGGCACATCAGTGGCTCTCCAAACGCAACATGGCGTCCCATCTCAATTCCTGTGAATCTTTCATTGAAAAGTCAAACGGCGCTCCTTCCCTTCCGAGCTCTCCCATGCGCCCAAACAGTAGTTTACCCCCACATATGGGGTATCAGCGTACTCAGGACAAATTGTGCAACAACTTTTTGGTTCCAACTTCTTCTCTTACCATTGGGAAAATAAAAAATTGGGGGCGAAAAATAATTTTTGTGAAAAAAAATGATTTTTTATTTTTACGGTTCTGCATTATAAACTTCTGTGAAGCACTTGGTGGGTCAAAGTGCTCACCACACCTCTAGATAAGTTCCTTAAGGGGTCTACTTTCCAAAATGGTGTCACTTGTGGGGGGTTTCAATGTTTAGGCACATCAGTGGTTCTCCAAACGCAACATGGCGTCCCATCTCAATTCCAGTCAATTTTGCATTGAAAAGTCAAATGGCACTCCTTCGCTTCCAAGCTCTGTCATGCGCCCAAACAGTGGTTTACCTCCACATATGGGGTATCGGCGTACTCAGGACAAATTGTACAACAAGGTTTGGGGTCCATTTTCTCCTGTAACCCTTGGTAAAATAAAACAAATTGGAGCTGAAGTAAATTTTTTGTGAGAAAAAGTTAAATGTTAATTTTTATTTAAACATTTCAAAAATTCCTGTGAAACACCTGAAGGGTTAATAAACTTATTGAATGTGGTTTTGAGAACCTTGAGGGGTGCAGTTTTTAGAATGGTGTCACACTTGGGTATTTTCTATCTTATAGACCCCTCAAAATGACTTCAAATGAGATGTGGTCCCTAAAATAAAATGGTGTTGTAAAAACGAGAAATTGCTGGTCAACTTTTAACCCTTATAACTCCCTAACAAAAAAAAATGTTGGTTCCAAAATTGTGCTGATGTAAAGTAGACATGTGGGAAATGTTACTTATTAAGTATTTTGTGTGATATATCTCTGTGATTTAATTGCATAAAAATTCAAAGTTGGAAAATTGCAAAATTTTCAAAATTTTCGCCATATTTCCATTTTTTTCACAAATAAATGCAGGTAATATCAAAGAAATTTTACCACTACCATGAAGTACAATATGTCACGAGAAAACATTGTCAGAATTACAAGGATCCGTTGAAGCGTTCCAGAGTTATAACCTCATAAAGGGACAGTGGTCAGAATTGTAACGTGCAAACCACCCTTGGGGGTAAAGGGGTTAAACGGATCCCGATGATTATGAGACTGTTTTTTGTGAAATATTGTACTTCATGATAGTGGTAACATTTCTTCAATATTATTTGTATTTATTTGTGAAAAAAACTGAAATTTGGCAAAAAGTTTGAAAATTTAAATTTGTTTAAATAACATTTCCCACATGTCTACTTTACATCAGCACAATTTTTGAAACAAAGTTTTTGTTGTTAGGAAGTTATAAGGGTTAAAAGTTGATCAGCGATTTCTCCTTTTTCCAACAAAATTTACAAAACTATTTTTTTAGGAGAAAATGAAAATCACTCACTTGTCTCTTTCGTCCCGCTACATTTAGCCCAACTTGGGTCTCTCCCTAAGGTGGCTAGCATTTATGTATCGCTTTCTCACCGAGCCCCACTCCATACAGCCAACCAATTCCAGCCCTATGCTGATGAGGGCCTAAAGCCCGAAACACGTGTCCACAGGTAGGAATTGGTTGGCTGTGTACATTTAGAAACTAATCCGCAGCATTGACGCTTGGCGGTTCCAAGCGCTGTGGATTAGACTGGGGTGGAAAGAGATGATTTGCATAGCTCCGCCTACTGCAAAGGATTCTGGGTAAACATGTTATTCTTTGTATTATGCTGCTTGCAAGTACTTTCCGTTTCAGGAAAGCATCCACTATGTATTTCCTTTAAGTAGAGGGCTTTTCGGTCTCTTTCGTCCCGCTACATTTAGCCCAACTTGGCTAGCATTTATGTATCACTTGTCCAGCTGATGCAAATATTGAATGGAGGAGATGAAAATAGAATAAAAATCTTGTCCTTTATTAGTACATCATAAAAACAAGTTCACGCGTTTCAGGCAAAACTACCCTTAATCATAGCATGGTAAAAACATATTGCAACCCAATATATAAAGGCACATATCAAAAGGCTACAACCAAAACGCATCAGCTTGTTTTTACGATGCACTAATAAAGGTCAAGATTTTTATTCTATATTCATCTCCTCCATTCAATATTTGCATGAGCTGGACAAGTGAGTGATTTCCTTTTTTACCTGGGAGTCGGCCAACAGAAACTTGGTGGTGATCTGTGCTCTGCACATGTCTACTGAGATTTGGGCTTAAATACGTCTGGTTGGGTGAGCTGATGAAATCCTAGTATTTGCATTTTTTTAGGAACCACATTACACTTGAAGTCACTTTGAGGGGTCTATATGATAGAAAATACCCAAAAGTGACACCATTCTAAAATCTGCACCCCACAAGGTGCTCAAGACCACATTCAAGAAGATAATTATCCCTTCATCTGATTCACATGAATTTTTAGAATGTGGAATTTGTGTTGTGAAATTTCTCTTGAGTATGCTGATACCACATATGTGGGGGAAAACCACTGTTTGCTGTTTGGGCGCATAGCAGGGATCAGAAGGGAAGGAGCACCATTTAAGTTTTTGAATATAAAATTTGCTGGAACAATTAGAGGATGCCTTGTCACGTTTGAAGAGCCCCTGATGTTGTAAACAGTGGAAACATTATTTTAGAAATTAAACCCCTCAGTGAACTTAGCTAGATGTGTAGTGAGCACCTTGAACCCCCAGGCGCTTCACAGAAGTTTATAAAATTGAGGTGTAAAAATTTAGGAAAAAAAATTTTTCCGCAGGATGCCATGTCATGTTAGGAGAGCCCCTCATGTGCCTAAACAGTTGAAACCCCCACAAAGGACCCAATTTTGGAAAGTAGACCCCTCAGAAAACCTATCTAGATGTGTGAAGAGCACATTGAACCCCCAAATGCTTCTTAGAACTTTATAACATTGAGCCGTGAAAATAAAAAAAATACATTTTTCCCACAAAAATGTGTTTTAGCCCCAAAATTGTGTTTACATATGGGTAAGAGGAGAAAATGCAGGAGGAAATCTTCTGTTTGGACGCACAGTAATTGCATGGAAACAAAAAAGCATCATTTGACTTTTTGATTCCAAAATTTGCTGGAATAATTAGCAAACGCCATATCGCTTTTGGAGAGACCCTGATGTGCCTATACAGTGGAAACCCCTCAAAAGTGAAACCATTTTGGAAGCAAGACCCCCTCATAGAACTTATAGAGATGTGTGCTGAGCACCTTGAATCCCCAAGTGCTTCAAAGAAGTTTATAATGCTGAGTCGTGAAAATAAAAAATATTTTTTTTCCCTCCAAATTTTTTTTAGGCCAAAATTTTTGATTTTCACAAGAGTAACAGGAGAAAATGGAACCCAATATTTGTTGTGCAATTTCTCCTAAGTATGCCGATACCTCATATGTGGTTAAAAACTACTTTTGAGGCACAGTGCAAAGCCATATTGGAGTTCAGATTTTGATGGACTGTTTTGGGGGGGCCATATCACATTGGCAGAGCACATGAGGTGCCAGAACAGCAGAACCCCCCTGTAAGTGACAACATTTTACAAGCTACACTTCTCAATTAATTCATCTAGGGGTGCAGTGATCATATTGACAACACAGTTGGGTCACAGAATTTTATACCACTGGGCAGTGAAGAAAAAATGATTACATTTTTACCACCAAAATTTTATTTCAGCACAGATCTTACATTTTCACAATGTGTCCCACCTTTTCTGCTGAATGTAGAAATACTCTATATATGGCTGAACAGTACTGCTTAGCCATATTTCAAAACACGATGTGGACGGGGGACTATTTTCCTGCTGGAGGGCAGATTTTCCTAAAATAGTTTGCGGACTCCATATACAGAGCCCCAAGTGTTAAAAGAGCAGATTCCCCCCTCAACTGACCTCATTTTGGAAATTATACACCTTTGGGAATTTATATACAGGTGTAGTGCCGATTTTAACTCCTTGGATGTTTTCCAGAAATAAGCAGCAGTGCATGTTGCTGAGTGAAAATTACAAACTGCCGTTGTAGTGAGCTTTGTCCCAGCATCTGGCTCAGGCAGATACTCTGCGTCTGGCTACTGCTGTTCTTCCAGGCTCTGCCATTGTAGCTAGTACTGGTCAGTGGCGAGGACTTGCTTCTGGGACTAAGTCCTGCTTTCTCCCTTCTGAGCATGGTCAAAGGAAGACCTCTCATTGGAAGTCAGGGGTCACACGTTGAGGTCCTGAAGCAACTCCCATTGGTCCTCTAGGAACGTCCTGAAGTTGCTGTAACTTTAAAAGGTTCACATGGCCATGCGCTAGTATCAATCTTTGTTATGAGCTTTGCGCCAGTGTGGTCATGTATGCTTGTGGTCAGGGCCTGGCTGAAATAAGCCACTAGAATACCGGCACTTCCGGTGAGGAATTGTTTGTGTGTTTCTCTGACTGCATGACCACTGACTGCTATCAGCTCAGCGGTTAGCTGTGTACTCTTGTGAGCTTAACAGGACACAGTGCTTTTCTTTCACGGCGACACTGTGAAGTAACAGAGGTCGCTTATACCGCCATATAGTGCCATTCGTTAGCAGCAGGTTCTCCTCCTGCACGGTGGACCCCGGGCTGCGAAAGCACAAATAATAACATCTGTATTTACTCAGTGCGTTCCGCCAGCCCTAACACATGCACCCATAAATTAGGTGGCTCTCATCATTACAGAAATGCCAAACATGTGGACACTAAGTGTGGTTTAGGCACACCGTGGGGTTCAGAATGGAGAGTTGCATTGAGATTTGGGAGCGAAGAATTTGCTGAATTTCTTTTCAGAGTGCGAGAAGCAATTTAGCTTTTCCATAGCTTTTGTTCTAACAGTAACTTGAAAGGCCCTTATATTTCCATTGACAGATGATGGACCTGAGTGGGGACTTTTTTTGTAGATTGAGTTGAAACTTTTATTGGGAACATTTTACATAACATTTGGGATCACATTTGTCCCATGCTCTACGCTGAGCACTTACTTTCGGGTTTCCATCTAAATATCTGAGTGGCATGATTCATGAAACCCCTTTTTTTCAGGATCACAGCTCAGACAGTGTCCACAGTGTCTCCATCTGCCTCATTATAGCAAATCTTCCACCGGCGGTTCCACCTGAATCACGTATTTCAGAGATTTGCATGGAAACTACTGTGTAAGCCATTGGAGTAGAGCGCAGGATAAATGCGAGCCGAGGTTTACTGTGATCTTTGGGAGGCAGAATGAAAAAAATCAACAGCAGGTGAAGAAGTGGTTTTATTTATTTTTACACCATTCCTAGTGCAGTATAAGCGATTAGACAACTTTATTCTTCGGATCGGTGCGATTACAGTGATACCAGATTTATATTGGTGTTTAGCTGCTATCACACACTTTAAAAAAAAATAGCATTGTTATATTTTGACAGCTATAATTTTTCCAAATATCAGCCAACACAATCATGTGACAGCTTGTTTTTTGCCAGATGAGTTGACGTTTTTATTGATACCATTTTCAGACACACAAAATTTTTTGATTGCTTTCTATTCCAATTTTTGGGTCACACTAAACATAAAAAACCTTAAAATCTGCAATTTTATTGGGTATATCAAAAAATGGCAAACAACACACATATATAGATATAAGCCCTATTAAAGTCCTAGATCTCCCCTATCCTTAAGTCTGCGTAACAGCGGAGGTTGGCACCCTATTGATATACGAGAAATGGCGACCCCTCTCCTCGGCGGCTGTCCCTGAGTGACCCTATAAAGTCCCTATGATAGACTTAAAGAAATAAAGGGAGAAGCACTCATTCAGTAAACAATCTATGTAACTCAAACCCGACAGCAAAGACAAGAGAGGGAAGATGGGCATGCATAATGGCCAAGTTTTAACATCGATATTGTCTTTGGTTCTGAGAAAGAAATAGAAGAATCCCTATGATAATATAGCATATGATGTTTATATATATATATATATATATATATGTATATATATATATATATATATATATATATATATATACTAGCTGAAGAGCCCGGCGTTGCCTGGGCATAGTAAATATCTGTGGTTAGTTATAGCACCTCACTTCTCTTATTTTCCCATCACGCCTCTCATTTTCTCAATCACATCGTTCATTTTCCCCCTCATATCTCTCTCATTTTCTCCCTTACACCTCTCATTTTCTCCCTCACTCCTCTCATTCCCCCCTAACACTTGTCATTTCGACCTCACATCTGTCATTTTCCGATCACTCCACTATTTTCCCTCACTCCTCTTTCGACGCCACATCTGTCATTTTCCGATCACTCCACTATTTTCCCTCACTCCTCTCATTTTGCACTCACACCTTTTCATTTTCACCTCAGTATATACATGTTTGTCATCTCCCTTATATATAGTATACACCTGTATGTCATCTCCTGTATATAGTATATACCTGTGTGTCATCTCCCCTGTATATATAATATACCTGCTGTGTGTCATCTCCCCTGTATATAGTATATACCTGTATGTCATCTCCTCCTATATATAGTATATACCTGTATGTCATCTCCTTCTATATATAGTATATACCTGTATGTCATCTCCTCCTGTATATAGTATATACCTGTGTGTCATCTCCCCTGTATATAGTATATATCTGTGTGTCATCTCCTCCTGTATATAGTATATACCTGTATGTCATCTTCTATATATAGCATATACCTGTATGTCATCTCCTCCTGTATATAGTATATACCTGTAGGTCATCTGCTCCTGTATATAGTATATACCTGTGTGTCATCTCCTCCTGTATATAGTATGTACCTGTATGTCATCTCTATATAGTATATACCTGTGTGTCATCTCTCCTGTATATAGCATATATCTGTGTGTCATCTCCCCTGTATATAGTATATACCTGTGTGTCATCTCCTCCTGTATTAGACCTCGTTCACACATTATTTGCTCAGTATTTTTACCTCAGTATTTGTAAGCTAAATTGGCAGCCTGATAAATCCCCAGCCAACAGGAAGCCCTCCCCCTGGCAGTATATATTAGCTCACACATACACATAATAGACAGGTCATGTGACTGACAGCTGCCGTATTTCCTATATGGTACATTTGTTGCTCTTGTAGTTTGTCTGCTTATTAATCTAATTTTTATTTTTGAAGGATAATACCAGACTTGTGTGTGTTTTAGGGCGAGTTTCGTTTGTCAAGTTGTGTGTGTTGAGTTGCGTGTGGCGACATGCTTGTAGCGACTTTTGTGAGATGAGTTTTGTGTGGCAACATGCATGTAGCAACTTTTTGTGTGTCGAGTTGCATGTGACAGGTTAGTGTAGCAAGTTGTGTGCAGCAAGTTTTGCGCATGGCGAGTTTTGCGCATGGCGAGTTTTATGTGTGGTGCCTTTTGAGTATGTGCAAGTTGTGTGTGAGGCAACTTTTGCATGTGCTGCAACTTTTGTACATGTGGCAATTTTTCCGCGTGTGCAAGTTTTGCGTGTGGCGAGTTTTCCATGAGGTGAGTTTTGCACTTGTGGCGAGTTTTGCGTGAGCCTAGTTTTTGCATGTGGCGAGTTTTGCGCGTGGCGAGTTTTGAGCGGCGACTTTTGTGTTTCGACTTTTATGTGCCGAGGTTGGTGTATGTGTGGTGAAATGTGTGCTGAGGGTGGTATATGTGTTCAAGCACGTGGTAGTGTGTGGTGCATTTTGTGTGTGTTCATATCCCCGTGTGTGGTGAGTATCCCATGTCGGGGCCCCACCTTAGCAACTGTACGGTATATACTCTTTGGTGCCATCGCTCTCATTCTTTAAGTCCCCCTTGTTCACATCTGGCAGCTGTCAATTTGCCTCCAACACTTTTCCTTTCACTTTTCCCCATTATGTAGATAGGGGCAAAATTATTTGGTGAATTGGAAAGCGTGGGGTTAAAATTTCACCTCACAACATAGCCTATGATGCTCTCAGGGTCCAGACGTGTGACTGTGCAAAATTTTGTTGCTGTAGCTGCGACGCTTCCAACACTTTTCCTTTCACTTTTTTCCCCATTATGTAGATAGGGGCAAAATTGTTTGGTGAATTGGAATGCGCGGGGTTAAAATTTCGCCTCACAATATAGCCTATGACGCTCTCGGGGTCCAGACGTGTGACTGTGCAAAATTTTGTGGCTGTAGCTGCGACGGTGCAGATGCCAATCCCGGACATACACACACACACACACACACACACACATTCAGCTTTATATAGTAGATATAGATATAGATATATATATATATATATATATATATATATATATAAATTAAATTATCAATCTAACTGGTGGTCCATTAGATACTACTTATTTCCAAGGAATTTTAGATGTATGTCAATCAATAAAACATAATACCAATAAAGGTACCACTCCTAATACAGATAGATCAGATGCCCTATCAAGATTATCACATTGTGTCAGACAAGATATTGGGCAGGATAACACAGACACCTGATCATGTCACTGAGTGGCACACTCATTATATGTAGAACAGAGTGCATTCTGCTTTGTGTATTGTGCTTTCTGCAATGATAATATGGAAGGTGGCAGCGGTAGGTTTAAAGAAATACACCTTGTTCCAAATTATTATGCAAATTGGATTTAAGTGTCATAAAGATTTAATTGTTTTGTTTTTCAAATAACTTATGGATGGTATTGTGTCTCAGGATTCAGTGGATCACTGAAATCAATCTTAAACACATGTGATAATTAGTTTTCCTGGTGATTCTAATTAAATGATGTTCCACATTATTAAGCAGGCCACAGTTTGTCAAGTAACATGGGAAAGACTATTCGGCCACCCTTATACAGTGCTCACAAGCAGAAACGGTTGTAGTGGGCCAAGACATACATGAAAACTAATTTTCAAACAGTCTTGTTTACTGATGAGTGTCGAGCAACCCTGGATGGTCCAGATGGATGGAGTAGTGGATGGCTGGTGGATGGCCACCATGTCCCAACAAGGCTGCGACGTCAGCAAGGAGGTGGAAGAGTCATGTTTTGGGCCGGAATCATTGGGAAACAGCTGGTATGGCCTTTTAAGGTTCCTGAAGGTGTGAAAATGACCTCTGCAAAGTATATAGAATTTCTGATTCATAGCGTTACTATACCTGCTTTCTCAGCGCGCCAAGCCTCTCTCCTCTCAGTGCGCTCCATGCACGCGTGCACAACACACATCCATCCTCTAGATCGCGCTACACCCGCCTCCCTCAGCGTCTCAAACCTCTCTCCCAGGCCACCTATTGCGCATAATAACCCAAAAGAGAAATGGACACAGTGAGCTAAAATATAACAATTTTTATTATGTATAATTATTAAACAATAGAGAGAAGTAAAAAGCTTATTTAACAAGATGCACAAAAGAATAAAATAAGAGAGGCGACACTAGTGCCGCACACGGAGCAAATGATGTACTATAGGGGCAACACAAAGACTAAGATTATATGTAGTTCTACCACATTACCAATGTAAAAAGTATATATAAAATATATATAAGAGACAGTCCTCACTGAAAGTCATGTATAATGCATAAATGCAGATAGAGAAAGGACCGGCTAGTAGAATAAAATATATGAATCTATGGCAAGTAATGTATAGTATGTGTGCTCCCAGAGATATTAATACAGGACGATATACACTATGATATGCAAAAAGAAAACAGTGATAAAGTGCCTAGTGCAAGATATATATATCTATATATTCAAAGGTAATCCATACCATAGGAAGAGTGGCAGAATATGTAATACAGCACAAGATAAGCCAAAATAAA